>NW_020175393.1:6046174-6085751 GCF_003031525.2 Neophocaena asiaeorientalis asiaeorientalis | reverse complement strand
CTTCCCTGGTGGCACAGTGGTTGAGAATCTGCCTGCTAATGCAGGGGACACGGGTTCGAGCCCTGGTCTGGGAGGATCCCACATGTTGCGGAGCAACTGGGCCCATGAGCCACAACTACGGAGCCTGCGCGTCTGGAGCCTGTGCTCCATAACAAGAGAGGCCGTGATAATGAGAGGCCCGTGCACCGCGATGAAGAGTGGTGCCGGCTTGCTACAACTAGAGAAAGCCCTCACACAGAAACAAAGACCCAAAACAGCCAAAAATAAATAAATAAGTAAATAAAATTTAAAAAACAAAAACAAAAAACTTTCTTAACCTGGGGAAGGAAACAGACACCCAGATCCAGGAAGCTCAGAGAGTTCCAAATAACATAAACTCCAAAAGACCTACACCAAGACACATTGTAATTAAATATCAAAAGTTAAAGACAAGGGGAAAGTCTTAAAAGCATCTTGTTGTACAAAGGGAAACACATGAGACTATCAGCAGATTTTTCAGCAGAAACTTTGCAGGACAAAAGGGAGTGGCACAATATACTCAAAGTGCTAAAAGAAAAAACCTGCCACCAAGAATACTGTACATGGTGAAGTTGTCCTTCAGAACTGAAGGAGAGATCAAGAGTTTTTCAGACAAGCAAAAGCCTAAAGGAGTTCATCACCACTACATGAGTCTTCCAAGAAATGTTAAAGGGACTTCTTTAGGCTAAAATGAAAGGATGCTAATTGGTAACAGGAAAATATATGAAAGTATAACTCTCACTGGTAAAGGGAAATAAATAGTAAAGTTCAGAATAGTCTAGCCTCAGGCCGGCAGGTTGGAAGGCTCCAGGAATGGGCAGCCAGTGTGTGCAGGAGTGAATCTGCAAGCTGGCCAAGCTGATTGAAAAAGCAAGCCTGCACCCTCCAAGCTGCACTATTACAATTGGGAGCCAAGCCTCAACCAGAAGTCCCTGAAGAAATTCTACAAAAGCCATGTGGCTGACAGGTACTCCGGCTGGGTGTCAGGCCTGAGCCTCTGAGGTGGGAGACCCCAGTTCAGGACATCAGTCCACCAGAGACTTCCCATCTCCACATGATATCAAATGGTGAAAGCTCTCCCAGAGATCTCCAACTCAACGTTAAGACCAAGCTCCACTCAATGACCAGCAAGCTACAGTTTTGGACACCCTATGCCAAACAACTAGCAAGACAGGAACACAACCCCACCCATTAGCAGAGAGGCTGCCTAAAATCATAATAAGGTCACAGACACCCCAAAACACACCACTGGATGCGGTTCTGGCCACCAGAAAGACAAGATCCAGCCTCATCCACGAGAACACAAGCACTACTCCCCTCTACCAGGAAGCCTACACAAGCCACTGAACCAAGCTTAGCCACTGGGGGCAGACACCAAACAAATGGGAACTACGAACCTACAGCCTGTGAAAAGGAGACCCACAAACACGGTAAGTTACACAAAATAAGAAGACAGAGAAACACACAGTAGATGAAGGAGCAAGGTAAAAACCCACCAGACCAAACAAATGAAGGGGAAATAGGCAGTCTACCTGAAAAAGAATTCAGAGTAATGAGAGTAAAGATGATCCAAGATCTTGGAAATAGAATGGAGAAAATATAAAAAACTTTCAACAAGGACCTAGAAGAACTAAAGAGCAAACAAACAATGATGAACAACACAATTGCTGAAACTAAAAATTCTCTAGAAGGAATCAACAGCAGAATAACTGAGACAGAAGACTGGATAAGTGACCTGGAAGATAAAATAGTGGAAATAACTACTGCAGAGGAGAATAAAGAAAAAAGAATGAAAAACAATTGAGCACGGTCTCAGAGATCTCTGGGACAACATTAAATGCATCAATATTCGAATTACAGGGGTCCCAGAAGAAGAAGAGAAAAAGAAAGGGACTGAGAAAATATTTGAAGAGATTATAGTTGAAAACATCCCTAATATGGGAAAGGAAATAGTCAATCAAGTCCAGGAAGCACAGAGAGTCCCATACAGGATAAATCCAAGGAGAAACACGCCAAGACACATATTAATCAAACTATCAAAAATTAAGTACAAAGAAAAAATATTAAAAGCAGCAAGAGAAAAGCAACAAATAACTTACAAGGGAATCCCCATAAGGTTAACAGCTGATCTTTCAGGAGAAATTCTGCAAGCCAGAAGGGAGTAGCAGGACATATTTAAAGTGATGAAAGGGAAAAACCTACAACCAAGATTATTCTACTAAGCAAGGATCTCATTCAGATTCGATGAAGAAATTAAAGCCTTTAGAAAAAAGCAAAAGCTAAGAGAACTGAGCACCACCAAACCAGCTTTAGAACAAATGCTAAAGGAACTACTCTAGGCAGGAAACACAAGAGAAGGAAAAGACCTACAATAACAAACCCCAAACAATTAAGGAAATGGTAATAGGAACATACATTTCGATAATTACCTTAAATGTAAATGGATTCAACGATCCAACCAAAAGACACAGACTGGTTGAATGGATACAAAAACAAGACCCATATATACGCTGCTCTACAAGAGACCCACTTCAGACATAGGGACACATACAGACTGAAAGTGAGGGGATGGAAAAAGATATTCCATGCAAAGGGAAATCAAAAGAAAGCTGGAGTAGCAATTCTCATATCAGACAAAATAGACTTTAAAATAAAGACTATTGCAAGACACACAGAAGGACACTACATAATGATCAACAGACCAATCCAAGAAGAAGATATAACAATTGTGAATATTGACACACCAAACACAGGAGCACCTCAGTACATGAGGCAAATGCTAACTGCCATAAGAGGGGAAATCGACAGTAACACAATCATAGTAGGGGACTTTAACGCCCCACTGTAACCAATGGACAGATCATCCAAAATGAAAATAAATAAGGAAACACAAGCTTTAAATGATACATTAAACATCTTCTGAGCCTGAACCAGGAAGAAATAGAAAATATCAACAGACCAATCATAAGCAGTGAAATTGAGACTGTGATTAAAAATATTCCAACAGCAAAAGCCCAGGCCCAGATGGCTTCACAGACGAATTCTATCAAACATTTAGAGAAGAGCTAACACCTATCCTTCTCAAACTCTTCCAAAATATAGCAGAGGGAGGGGAGAAACATTCGCAAACTCATTCTACGAGACCACCATCACCCTGATACAAAACCAGACAAAGATGTCACAAAGAAAGAAAACTACAGGCTATTTTGACAAAGGAGGCAAGAATATACAGTGGAGAAAAGACAGCCTCTTCAATAAGTAGTTCTGGGAAAACTGGACAGCTACATGTAAAAGAATTAACTTAGAACACTCCCTAACACCATACACAAAAATAAACTAGTCAGACGTGGAGAATGGACTTGAGGACACGAGGAGGGGGAAGGATAAGCTGGGAAGAAGTGAGAGAGTGGCATGGACATATATACAGTACCAAATGTAAAATAGATAGCTAGTGGGAAGCAGCCGCACAGGACAGGGAGATCAGCTCAGTGCTTTGTGACCACCTAGAGGGGTGAGATAGGGAGGGTGGGAGGGAGATGCAAGAGGGAGTAGATATGGGGATATATGTATATGTATAGCTGATTCACTTTGTCATATAGCAGAAACTAACACACCATTGTAAAGCAATTATACTCCAATAAAGATGTTAAGAAAAAAAAAAGAATAGTCTACTGTTGTAAAATGTGGTGGGTTCATCACTTATAAATCTAGTGTGAAGGTTAAAAGACCAAATTAGTAAACATAACTAAAACTAGAGTAATTTGTTAATGGATACATAAGAGAAAAAGATGTAAACTGTGACACCGAAAACAAACTGTGGTGGGGGCAGTAAAAATGTAGAGCTTTAGAATGCATTTCAACTTCAGTAGTTAGCAACTTAAAAGAGACTGTTATAGGAACTTCCCTTGTGGCACAGTGGTTAAGAATCCACCTGCCAATGCAGGGGACATGGGTTCTATTCCTGGTCCGGGAAGATCCCACCTGCTGCGGAGCAACTAAGCCCGTGCACCACAACTACTGAGCCTGCGCGCCTAGAGCCCGTGCTCCACAACAAGAGAAGTCACCACAATGAGAAGCTCGCGCACCACAATGAAGAGTAGCCCCCGCTCACCACAACTAGAGAAAGCCCGCGCACAGCAACGAAGACCCAATGCAGCCAAGTAAATAAATAAATATTTAAAAAAATAGACTGTTATAAATATGTTTTTTTATGTAAGCCTTATGGTAACCACAATGCAAACACCTATAGTAGATAGTAGATCCCCAAAAGATGAAGAGAAAGGGATCTAAGCATACCACTATGGAAAAATCATCAAATAACAAAGGAAGAGCACAAGAGAAGAAGAAAGGAAGAAAGGAATTACAAACAGCCAGAAAACAATTAGCAAAATGACAAGTACATAACTATAATAATTACTGTGTACATAAATTGACTAAATTCTCCAATCAAAAGACAGAGAGTGGCTAAATGGATAAAAAAACATGACCCATCTATCTGCTGCCTACAAGAGACTCACTTCAGATGTAGGGCACACATAGACTGAAAGTGAAGGGATGGCAAGAGATATACCACACAAATGGAAACCAAAAGAAAGCCGGAGTAACTATACTTATATCAGACAAAACAGACTTTAAGACAAAAACTATAATAAGAGACAAAGAAGATCATTATGTAACAATAAAAGGGTCAATCCAAGAAGAGGCTTTAACATTTGTAAACATTTATGCACCCAACATAGGAGAACTCAAATATATAACACAAATATTAGCAGACCTAAAGGAAGAAATAGGTAGCAATGTAATAACAGTAGGGGATTTTAATGCCCCACTTTCATCAATGGATAGATCACCCAGACGGAAAATCAATATGGAAACATTGGCCTTAAACAAGTTAGATCTGATGAGCTTAACAGACATATACAAAACAGTCCATCAAAATGCAACAGAATACATATTCTTCTCAAGTGCACATTAAGCATTCTGCAGACAGAGCGTGTTAGGCCACAAAACAAGTGCTAATACATTTAAGAAAACTGAAATCACGTCAAGTATCTTTTCTGACCACAGTGGTATGAAACTAGAAATCAATTACAAGAAGAAAACTGACATATTCACAAATATGTAAAGATTAACCACATATTTGGTTATAAACAACCAAAGAGGTGTTCATATCGAACAGCCAATGGCTCAAACAAGAAATCAAAAGAGAAATCAAAAAATACCTTGGGACAGATAAAAATGGAAATACAGCATACCAAAACTTAAAGAGATGCAGCAAGAGCAGTTCTAAAAAGGAAGTTCATAAAGATAAACCTTACATTAAAAAATAAGAGGGAGCTCAAATAAACAACCTAACTTTATACTTCAAAGAATTAGAAAAAGAACAACAAACAAAGCCCAAAGTTAGTAGATGGAAGGAAATCACAAAGACCAGAGTGGAAATAAATGGAGTACAGACTAAAAAGACAACAGAAAAGATCAAGGAAACTAAGAGCTGGTATTTTAAAAGATAAATAAAACAGACAAAACTTTAGCCAGACTCACCAAGAAAAAGTGAGGGAGAACTCAACTAAATAAAATCAGAAACCAAAGAGGAGGCATTACAATTGATGCCATACAAATACAAAGGATCATAAAAGACTACTATGATCAATGATACACATATGAATTTGACAATCTAGAAGAAATGAATACGTTCCTAGAAACATGCCACCCACCAAGACTGAATTATGAAAAAACAGAAAATCTGAACAGACTGATTAGTAGTAAGGAGATTGAATCAGTAACCAAAAACCTCCCCCCAAAACAAAAGACCAGGATCAGATGGCTTCACTGGTGAATTCTACCAAACATTTAAAGAAGAATTACTACCAGTCTCCTCAAACTCTTCCAAAAAAAGAGAGAGAACACTTCTTATTTTATGAGGCCAGCATTATCCTTATACTAAAACCAGACAAGGACACCACAAGAAAAGAAAATTACAGGTCAGTATCCCTGATGAACATAGATGCAAAGATTCTCAACAAAATATTAGCAAGCTGAATTCAACAATACATTAAAATCATACACCCTGATCAAGTGGGATTTATTCCATGAATGCAAGTATAGTTCAATATCCACAAACTAATCGATGTGATGTACCACATTAACACAATGAAGCATAAAAATCATATGATCATCTCAAGAGATGCAGAAAAAGCTTTTGACAAAATTCAACATCCACTCATGATAAAACCTCTCAACAAAGCAGATGTAGAAGAAACATACCTCAACATAGTAAAGGTCATATCTGACAAACCTACGGCTAACATCATACTCAATGGTGAAAAGCTGAAAGCTTTTCCTCTAAGATCAGGAACAAGACAAAGATGCCCACTCTCACCACCTTTATTCAACATGGTATCTAAAGACCTAACCAGAGCAATTAGGCATGATCTTCCCGGACCGGGGCACGAACCCGTGTCCCCCGCATCGGCAGGTGGACTCTCAACAACTGCGCCACCAGGGAAGCCCCAAAAACCAGCTGCATTTTTATGCACTAATAATGAACTACCAGAAAGAGAAATTGAGAAAACTATCCCATTTACAATTGCATCAAAAAGAATAAAATACCTAGGAATAAATTTAACAAAAAGGTAAAAGACCTGTACACTGAAAACTATGATACATTGATGAAAGAAACTGAAGAAGGCACAAGTAAATGGAAAGATAGTCCATGTTCATGGGTTGCAAGAATTAATATCATTAAAATGTCTACATTACCCAAAGCAATCTACAGTTTCAAAGCAATACCTTTCAAAATTCCAATGGCATTTTTCAAGAAACAGAACAAAAACTCCTAAAAATTTTATGAAACCACAAAAGACCCCATAGAGCCAAAGAAATCTTGAGAAAAAGGAACAAAGCTGGAGGCATAATGCTTCCTGATTTCAAACTATATCAAAGTTATAGTAATCAAAAATGTATGGTATTGGCATAAAAACGGAGACAATGAAACAGAATAAACCCACATATGTATTTAATTAATTCATGAGAAAGGAGCTGGGAATATACAATGAGGGAAGGACAGTCTCTTCAACATATAATGCTGGGAAAACTGGATAACCACATGCAAAAGAATGAAACTGGACCACTATCTTACACCATACAAAAAATTAACTCAAAATGGACTAAAGACTTGAACATAAGACCTGAAACCATAAAACTCCCGGAAGACAAGAGAGTTGGTAAGTTCCTTGAAATCAGTCTTGGCAATGAGATTTTTGGGCTTGACACCAAAAGCCAAGGTAACAAAAGCAAAAATAAACAAGTGGGACAGCATCAAACTAAAAAGCTTCTTACAGCAAAGGAAACCATATACAAAATGAAAAGGTAACCTACTAAACAGGAGAAGATATTTGCAAATCATAACTCTGATAAGGGGTTAATATCTAATATGTATAAAGAACTCTTACAACTCAATAGCAAAAACAACCGATTTGATTTTAAAATGAGCAGAGGATATGAATAGGTATTTTTCCAAAAGAAAAACCATACAAATAGCCAACAGGTATATGAAAAGGTGCTCAACATCACTTATCACCAGGGAAATGCGAATCAAAACCACAATTAAATATCACCTCACGTCTGTTGGAATACCTATCATCACAAAGACAAAACTTAGTGTTGGTGAGGATGTGGAGAAAAAGGAACCCTTGCATGGAAATGTAAATTGGTGCAGCCACTACGGAAGACAGTATGGAAGATCCTCAAAAAATTAAAAATAAAACTACCATGTGACCTAGTAATTCCACTTCTGGATATTTATCTGAAGAAAACAAAAACACTAACTTGAAAAGATATATACATACCCATGTTCATTGTAGCATTATTTCCAAGAGCTAAGATGTGAAAACAACCTAAGTATCCATCAATGGGTGAATGGATAAAGAAAATGTGGTTTATTTATATAAAATGGAATGTTATTTAAATGTAAAAAGAAGGAAATCCTGCCATTTGTGACAACATGGATGAATGGACTTTGAGGGCACTATGCTAAGTGAAATGAGTCAGACAGAAAAAGACAAATACCATATGATCTCATTTATATGCAGAATCTAAACAAAAACAGAACACCAGAAACATAGATATATAGAACAGATTGGTCATTTCCAAACAGAGTGGGTAAAATGGGTGAAGGTGACTAAGGAGTACAAACATCCAGTTATAAAATGAATAAGTTCTTGGGATGTAATGTATAGCATAGTGACTATAGTTAATAATACTGTATTGTATTTAAAAGCTGCTACGAGAGTAGACCCTAAAATTTCTCATCATAGGAAAAAAATTGTAACTATATGTGGTGATGGATGTTAATTAGACATATTTTAGTGATCATTTCACAATGTATTCATATATTGAGTCATTACGTTGTACACCTGAAACTAATATGGTATAGATTATACCTCATTTAAAAGAAAGGATTTGATGCAAACACTAAGCATAGAAAAAGGAAAAGAACCAATTAAAAATCTTAGAAAGGAAAGATATAATAATTTAAAATATTTAATAGACTAATAGTAAAAAAGCATAGAATTAGAAGTTTGAAAAATGTTCTGAGAAATTCACCAAGAACACAATACAGAAAGAAACAGAATTTTTTAAATGGCGGTTTAGTTAAGGGACAAGGAGGATAGACTGAGGAGCTCCAAAACTAAAATATTCCAAATAATCATATTATTTCCTTGAGTTACAGCATTATTTTGCAAAATCAAGGAATGTTCAGGATCATTTCAAGTTTTGAGAGTGCATTATATAGGGCAATCAATACACCCTCGAATAACATGTTTATTTGTACAGTTTTCAGAAAAGAAAAAGGAAAGATTCTTTAATAGATCATTTGTAAGACCTTATAATCTTATGTACCTCAATGTCATCCTTATTTTTAAGGAGTGGTGCTTCCATAATATTTCTAAGACAAAAAGAATCCAATTCCACATCAAATGGGGTTCCAGTTAACTCAGAGATTCGATCCCAGTGTCTCTGTTTCATTGCCTTATTGGTCATCATTTCTAGTAGAGGACATGACTCACTGAAATCATCAATTCTTTTTTTCAGATCCAAAAAAGCTTGCCAATCTTTAAGTCCTTTTGGCAGTTTATGACATCTTTCAGAAAAAAAAAGAAAAAATTATTTCATCTACACATTTCTTTGAAGAAGGTGTTATGAATATACAGCAATATATCAGAGGATAAATTCATTTGTGAAATACCTATGGGATCCTAAGATAGGCACTATAAACAGTTAAGTTTAATTCAATTGAAACTCACCTGCTTTGAAACTCCTGCAGTTCTGCATTAATTTTTTCAATGTCTACATCTCCCCAAAGTATTTCATAATAACCACTAATATTGCCCATTACAGTATCATATAGTCCATACAGCTTCTGCAGCAAGTTGAGTTCCTTTCTGGAAACCAAATAATTAAGTCATTACATAACATATATTTAAAAAATAAATTCCATTATTGGATAGGAAGAATTCATCTAATCAAATTATTTCACATATTATGTGTATCATATCTTATGTACACCAACACACATACACTCCTGTTGGTTTCCAAACAAAGACTTTATTAAAAGCTCCATCAATTAAAGTTTATAGCTTTCAAATATTCCAAATTATACTATGACATGACATTAACAAATGGTTTGATTATTACAACAATACCAATCATTGCAAACAATCTGACCAAAATTTGTTGACGCGATCAAAGATAAGGCTAAGGTTTTATTTGACTTTTTTCTTTCAAACACAAGCTAGATTTTTATGATTATGTCTGCCTTTTAAGTCTGACTTTAAACATCACTCTCCTATCAAAAGCTTTCCCTCATGTGCTCAGATGGAGTTATATCCAAAACAAGAATAAAAGGAGGGATTCTGGGTCCAAGTAAAGGAAAATTTCTTTGTGTGTAAAACACCAAAAATTGACCACTCAACAGAGTTTGTGGATTCTCCCAGGAATTCCTCAACCCTTAGCATACCATGAAGGTCCACTGAATCCAATTTTAGTTTTTTTATTTTATTTCTTGAGTAGCTCTAATTTTTTGTAAGGATTGAGAGTTACGTTTATTATTTATTATAGATAATCAGCAACCAAAGATAAATTTGCTTATATTTTTGATGGAGTAAAACTCATTCTATCTTGTGTTGACCTAAAACAAATAGACTGCCAGTTGTTTCTCCAGAAAAAATGTGTTACTCAGGATCAGTAGAAAATTGCAATTCTGGGTCTGCAACCATGGTGAGCCATGTGCAAGTCCCCAAATGGCAAGGGAAGGAGAATAGGAAGTTGGAGGGCTAAACAGAGTCCATGGGTTTTCATTGGCTGAGTTGTTGCCAGGAAAGAAGAGGAGTCTTTCCTCTTGTTGGGCTCTGCTAATGTTGCAGAGCATGAAAGCTCCCCCTTCTTGTCTCCTGACTCTATTTAATTGAGGTTTCTGTTTATTAATTTTTTACTCTTGCAATTACCAAGATGCACAGGACCTTTTTATAAATCTAAGATACATTCTGGAATCTTAGCTATTTTTTTTCAGTTCTTGTTTCATTTTTCTAATTCATCATCCTAGAAATTATTTCATTATTAATCACTGATTATTCCCAATTAAACTAAAAATGACTAAAACAATAAGAAAAATGAATGATGAAATCTCTTATAAAGAGATGGTGCAACAGTGAAAAAATCATCACTACTGCATCGTCCTTCAAATTTCTTATTGTGTTGCTAAAACATTGCATCATCTTTCAAGAAAGTATAAAAAAGAACTCTAGAGACACCATTTTTGTAGTCTTTTGATTTTTGTTTAACTTTCACCTAATACAGTTAAGAATTCAGTTCTTTTCATTTTCTACCTAAAACAGCAAAAGAATAAAACTGACAAAGGAAGGTGCTTCCCAAGTATTAAACAGAAAAGAGACAGAAAGCAATGCTCTAGACTCTAATTTTGATAGTGAAACTGATTGTGTAAGTGAAATCTCAGACTTTTGTGTCTTTACATGATAACCTGGATGGATTTTTTTAAATTCAATAATGTATGAGTGAAAGATATATTTCCATAGAGGCAAGGGCTGTATCACGCAGTATTTTGCAACAAGAACCTAGAGCATCCCATTTTGTGAAAAAGATAAGTGACAGTGTTCTTTCATTATTTATATGTTTACATAAATTTTATTTGATATATTCCACAAGAAGAAAAATGTTGAAAGGAGATATGTATTCAAAGGAAATAGATGATGGAGAAATGAAAAAGTTAACTGATCATTCAAAAGTAAAGATTTTTGTATTTATAGTGCAAATAAGATGGTGAACAAAATTATGACTGAGTTTTCAACAGTTTTGAGTTTTAACAATGCAAGTGCAAGAAAAAACATAAGTAATGAGAAGCTAGAAGTTATTGAAGATGGATTTGAAACCTGGAATCACTGTTTGCAGGATGGATATGCTCCAGGTTCATACATGACAGCTGATGAGCTGCACTCAAAAGTTGGTCTCCATTTCGTGTACATACGTCTTTAAACCAGGACATTATGGAGTAAAAGTTTGGCTTTTCTCTGCTTAAATTCTCATTAAATTTTCTAATAAAACTGCTTTTCACCATTCCTTTATCCTTACTTCTGAAAAGTGTTCATAATTACTTAAAAACATAAAAAATTAAAAGGGTCCATTGGTCCAGAAGGTAAATGAGAATGATTAGTTTTCCTAGAATACCGCAGGTCAAAATAAAACACTGATTCTCAGACTGGGTGTGCAAAAGAATTAACTAGAGAGTTTATAAAAATGCAGAATTGCTAGGACCCCATCCCAGAGATTCTGATTGAATGTCAGGGGAAAGGACCAGACATCGGCAATTCTAACACAATTAGTAATTGGGTTAAGCTTAGCAAATGCCTATTTTTAGGAAAAATAAAATACAAACCGTCTTCCCTAAATGGCTGAGGAATTCATTTCTCTTCAGACAATTTTAGGTACTTTGTGCCATGACATTTTCATGCTGGGATTTTGAAACAAGTCAACATAAAGTTCTAAAGCCAAGATCCTAATAAGCTAATACCATTGTTTTAATTTTGCCTTTGAAGAAAGTTATACTTAACATTCTACCAAAATATACTTGGTTAAATCCTAGATCCACTGTTTAAAAGCAACTGTTACTCTTTAAAATCAATTAAGTTCCTTGGCCTTCAATCTCAATGAATTCTATGCCTACCCGATAGGGAAAAGCACTTAGCATAAATGCAGTAAGAAGGAAGCAAGAGCCGAGCACGGCTATTCCTCTAAGTAAACAAAAGTTATCCGAAGTTGCAGTGCTTCTGTACAATTATTGACACTATTCAAAATCACGAAAAGAAAAAAATAAAGCACAGGCTAAATATAGGCCATTAACGCCCAGAATTTTTGCAATGTATTTTCTACTCCCCTAGAACATTTATTTTGTATATGGGGACTGTGCATCCAGTGAGTCAGGAATAGCCAGGAATGAGGGAATTATTTAGGAGTTTTCCAAGCCAGACTCTTCTCTGCATGATGAAGGATTTAATGATGACATGATTCTTCTAACGGACAGTTAATTATTTATAATAAACATGTTCAATTTCTAAACTTACCTAATTTTGTGTAAAACCTCATAGTCAGTCACAGGCAACCCAAAAAGTTGTTCACCAGATGAATATGTAACGAATTTCCTCCACAGATCATCAAAATTGGCCTATAAAAGGTTTTTAAATTATAGTAAGATGTAATAAATTCAGAGCCCATTAAAGTAGAATTCCTTATAATCGGAATAAAAGCTACATTGAAGTTTATTGAATATTATCTATGAAACAAGGATTTGTGAAGCAAATTTATGCTGATACAAAGCTATCAGAGGAAAAGTTAAGCGTTTAGGAAATTAACTTTCAAGCATTCTGAAAGTAATCATTTTATGTAAAATTATTTCCTTAATAAATTAAGTGGTCCCCAGACTTACATTTTCAAGTTCCCATAAATACATCTGAAAGTAATGAAACTGCATTTTTAAAATTCTATAATTCAGACTTTTCTATTATTTTAGCCTGGTCATCTCTCCTACACGGTTCAAATGAGTGAAGCATTGGTATAATCCATTCAACCTTGCTTTCTCTACAAGCAAGTCTATAAAATAAAGAATTCCATTTTAACACCATTTGAAATAACTCAATTTAAATCAGCAAAGTTAATGTTCAGGTCTTTTGAACTGGAATTTGAATCTCCTATACTTAGAATGCTAAGTATTCACAGTGTTAAAAGCACAAAAGCAAACAGAAATTATTCACTTGTGACAAGATATGTGTGATCTACATAAATGGTATAACATATCAGTAAGGATCCTAAATTTCCAGTCCTGGAAACTGTCTGTCATCAGACCTCACAGTGCTCAGATAATGATACAGATCTGACAGATACAGTAGCACATATTACAGGAGCCAAATCAGGAAGGTGTGAAGATGCAGGAGGAACTCCAACGAATTCTTCGTTCCTAGAGAGGAAGAGCCATTTTGCCCTTTTTATATTCCTTGGTGGTCAGTATGGTGGTTACTCAATAAATGTACTGAACGAAAAGTCCATGGGACTATGTGGACATTAGGAAAGGAGAAACGAAAACTTCAAAGTTAGCATACACTTAAAGGACGACATTTAAAATGTTGGGGTTTTCTTTGTGGGGTTTTTTAAATTAATTTATTTATTTTTGGCTGCATTGTGTCTTCGTTGCTGCGTGCGGGCTTTCTCTAGTTGCAGTGAGCGGGGGCTACTCTTCGTTGCGCTGTGCAGGCTTCTCATTGCGGTGGTTTCTCTTGTTGCGGAGCATAGGTTCTAGTCGCATGGACTTCAGTAGTTGTGGCACGCGGGCTCAGCAGTCGTGGCGCACGGGCTTAGTTGCTCCGTGGCATGTGGGATCTTCCCGGACCAGGACTTGAACCCATGTCCCCCGCACTGGCAGGCAGATGCCTAACCACTGTGCCACCAGGGAAGTCCCTAAAATCTTGTTAATGTCATGAAGACTCCTGATGAATGCCAATCCCTCACCCCTTTTTCCACTCAGGTCCGAAATAACGTAAAAAGCACCAGCCAAACAGGAAACAAAATGCCAGCTTTGTCAGCAGCCAAGTACCCAGTAACTCCCCAAATCAGAGTAAAGTTGCATCAGAAAACACCACTGGGACCTGAGATGAGGCTCCTGCTTCTTCCCCAGATCTAGATCTTGGGTACCTGCTTTGGAGGGGGGAGGGAGAACACCTGCTTTTGAGAAGCGTTAGGTCTGCAAATCTGACCCCCAGCCATATATCCAGCCAGTTGCTCAGCAAACAGGCTGCTCAGCTTACAAGCCCAGGCACAGGCAGAAAGAAGGTACAAGGAGGCAAAAGATGGGCCCTACATTGCCTTTTCAATGAAGTGAACACACCCCTAGTAAAAGGGTGGCTCATTAAAGTCCCAGTTGTTGACTGATACATTGATAACTCCCAAGGGAAAGACAAGGAAGGGAGGCGTCTATCTTCATAATATACCCAGGCTCCAACCACTTTTCATCAACGCCAACGTCACCACTCTGGTCCAAGTTACTATCACCCCTCCCCTGGAATATTGCAATAGCCTCTTAATCAGTCTCCCCGCTTTTAGCCTTGACTCCTAATAATCTATTCTCAACACAGTAGACAGGCTGGCCCATGAAATCATAAGATCATGTCACTCATCTCACTCAGAGTCAAAGCCAGTGCCCCTCGGGGGCTGGCAAGGCTTCTAACAGTCTGTCCTCTCCTTAGCTCTCTGGACTTATTGCCACAACCATCTCCTTGCTCATTCTGTTCCAGCCGTGCTAATCTCCTGTTGCTTTTCTTACATGCTCTTACTCAGGGCTTTTGTACTGCTCTTCCCCTGCCTGGAAAGCTGCTCCTCCAGATAAACTGCCTGGCTCATTCTCTCACTTCCCCAGGTCTCTACTCAAATGTCACCTCTCAAGGAGGCCTTCCCTGGAGACCCTATTTTAAATTTCACCTCCACTTTACATACACACGGCCTAGCACTTTATGCCCCTTCCCTGCCTTTTTCTTCCCTTGGCACTTATCACCATCCAACATTACTATCTATTGCTTTTATTGCTGAGAGGTTCCTCTTGGCTCAGCAGGCAGCCACCACATCAGCCTTAGTCCTGGCTCCTCCAGAGAGGAAGGCCTCTCCCTGGGACCCTGGCTCCAAATCTGAGGACTTCAGGTAGTAAAGGATCAGAGTTTCCTCCAGGGTACAGCATAAAGAGCTGGCAGGAGTGATGGGAGGAGCTGGTTTTAGTCCAAGAGTGATGGCCACAGTTCTGGAGAACCCCAACAATAACATGGGACTAGCCTTTTTATCTGAGGAGAACATATTTAGGTGAAAGGCTTGTGCCTGCTGCATCCCACGAAAACCCTTGCCGGCGGCACAAGGGTTATCTTACAGAAATCTACTGGGCCAGACCTACCCTCCTGCAATCAGGCAGCAGAGACATTGGGCTCAGGACAGATGATCTTGTCTACTTTGCATAAGTTTATTCCACTAGGGACCAGCTGCACTTCCTGCCTGCTCCAATGATCCTGAAGAAACACTTTTCTTATCAGGGTATGGCTTTCCTATTTTAAAACACGCAAATCAAGGGAGATGCTTGAAAATTAGATGTCATATGAAAAATTCCAGTTGGTTATGATGGAAAAAGCCTGAACTACCCCTACCAATCTCAGGAGAACCTGCAGTTTAAGAGGTTCCATCCAAACTGATTGAACCTTTCTGGCAAAAGTGTGCATGGAACCAACCTGAACCATCCATGGAACCTCCATATAAAGCAACAAAAACAAGATTACTGACTACTCCATTTATTTGGTTTGGGGTGAAAAACCCAATCATCAAGAGATATGAAGTAACCTCCAACATAGGTAAAGGAATATTTAGAAATACCTACCCAGTATGTGGCAAAACTAAAGCATAAATTACAGAAAGCCTTCATATGGCTAGATTTGCTGCAAAACTTGGGTATCCCTAGTAAAGAAAACACTGGTTTTTGGACAACAGCTCTATATTTCCTGGTGGGATGACTGTGGAAGCCACCTAAGTATAAATGCAGGGGATGTAAATGTAACCAAAAAAATGTAGTTTTACCTGAAATATCTGTAACCTGTTGCTAGCTTCTTGGGGTGGTATATTTGGAACCATGGGTCCTTCCTGTAATGAATAATATAATCTGCATTTTAATCCCTAATCACATGTATTTATCTATTTATTAGGTTTATCTATTATTTCCTTTTAAACAAAAACCATGATTTTTAATTTATATGATCTAATTTTGTCCTGTACATGAAGTTTTCATTTATTTTTTGCAACAGTTTTATTGAGATATAATTCACATATTATACAATCAACTCATTTAAAATGTACAATTCAACTGTTTTTATTATATTCACAGACTATGATAACACTCAATTTTAGTATATTTTCATCACTGTAACTTCCATTCATTTTTTAAAGGACCTTGACACAGCTAATAAAAAATGTGATTAAATTACATCCTATATGAAGTTCGCAACACAAGAGCTCTGTTTCATTTCATTTATGATTATAAATGATGATGCTGTGGCTATGCATTAGAATAACTGAGATAGGGCTCTGAGAACAACCTTCTTTCAAGAATAGTCCAGCCCAATATGGAAACAGAGACACACATAAGGCTGAATACTTGGAAGAAGCAGAAGGCGGTCTCTGGTGGCCATGAGCGAGAAAACAGTTGCAAAAAAGATCCCAAATGGTCTGTACAATCATGAATATTATGGATATCCTAAATAATATGCAAGACTGCCAGTGTAATAGAATAATAGAGCAATAAAATGTTGACTAATCAAACCAAAAGAGATGTTTAGTACACATTAAAAAGAAGTGTTATATAAAAGTATGAAATTAGAACACTCCCTAACACCATACACAAAAATAAACTCAAAATGGATTAAAGACCTAATGTAAGGCCAGACACTATCAAACTCTTAGAGGAAAACATAGGCAGAACACTCTATGACATCAATCACGGCTGAGTGGCATGGACATATATACACTACCAAATGTAAAATAGATAGCTAGTGGGAAGCAGCCGCATAGCACAGGGAGATCAGCTCGCTGGTTTGTGACCACCTAGAGGGGTGGGATAGGGAGGGTGGGAGGGAGGGAGATGCAAGAGGGAAGAGATATGGGAACATATGTATATGTATAACTGATTCACTTTGTTATAAAGCAGAAACTAACACACCATTGTAAAGCAATTATACTCCAATAAAGATGTTTAAAAAAATGTTATAAAAGTAGCGCCAAGGGCTTAAATTATCTTATGATTTCAGATCGGCTGTGACCACTAAAAGAAAGTAGAATATTTTAGGGGACTATATCCAACTTCTGAGTTTAACTTCAAAGAGGTCGACCATTAATCAGTCATTATACCAGATTGAATAGTCTGTGGGACTGACCACGGATGACATTTATTTTTTATGTTCAGTGACCCTTTTGGTTCTCTAAGAGTTAGTGGGAAAAAAATCAGTTGCATAACCCTGGCATTAGGGCATTTATAGTTTCTTACAGCCTTTCAACAACTGTATTACATTTTAATTATGAGTATTATGGTCTTGAGAAAGGACAAAAGCAGACTTTGTTCCTTCCACAATTTCCAAAGTTGTTGCTCCTTTTAGCAGTTAAATCTTCTCTCTTTCTACATGAAACATGCTTAAAGGACGAGCTATCCCCCCTTTTTAATAGCTGCAAATATGCAAAGATAGCCTCTTACATACAATGTACAAATCACAGTGTATTTCTCAGGGTTCATTACTTTCACCTCATATAAACATACCACCAAACATCTTAACACACAGCATGCAACACTTAAATTACCGTCTCATATGCTTCTGCAAAATTCATTACATCCTCACGAAAAACTTCTATGGATTCTAGTAGACTACTTTTAAACTTTAGCTGCACATGAACTAGTTCATCTTGTACAGAAACCTGGAATAAAAAAGAATATTCAATGTGAGAGTGAAAGTAATGTATTTAAATGAAAACTACAATTTTACTCCAGCAAGTTTGTTATCTCAAAGATGTACTATATGAACAAGGATGTCTCTGCAATGTTATTTGTTAAAAAAAAAAGAAAAAAAGAAAAACACAGAAATAAACAATCCAAATGCACCATCAAGAGACTCAGATCATTCTAGTTCATGACCCAAGAGGCAAAGCTATCTAACTGCAGTTAGGAAAACATTTTCTGGCTGACCCAGTTCAGGCCAAGGAAACAGTTACTACTGTGGGCCCAGTCTGAGTCACATGCTGTCTCTGGGACCAGGCCACAGCCTGGGATTAACAATTTCTAGTAGGTTCACATGGCTCCAATAATTGGAGCAGTTCCCTCTAAGAAAATGATATTACTCTTGGTTTAAAAAAATAGCAAATATGTCTTCCACAATGGTCTTCAAAGCTTCTGCTTAAACCTGCATTCCTAATAGTTAGCACTTAACTCATGTTTTCTCTCTGCCAGGCTCTTTACATATGTTAACTCATTTAATGCTCACAACCATCCTGCGTGGTAAATACTAATATTATACCCATTTTACAAGTGAGAAAACCGAGGCCCACAGAGACTAACTTCCTCAACGTCCTAGCACCAGTATGAGACAAGGTCAAGATTCAAAGCCTGGCAGTGTGGTTCCAGGGCTCTTGCTCTTAACTGCTCTCAACAATAGCATCTTTCTGGGTTGGCACATATACTGCTTTAAGCTTAATAATGGTGACTGTAGTAAAGACTGGGTCAGTAGGTTTAACACTAACAGAGAAATGGCAGAAAAACCCAAGTGAATCTGTTAAATTGAACAATAATAGAAAACTGGGCTTCACTAAATCTCAACAGAGGGCTCCCCATTTCCTTGCTAAGACTCACTGTCTAGACTAACCAGCAAGCACTTTTCAAATTAAGTGATTAGTCAATAGTGAACTTAAATAGAAATAAGCATTGAAAAAGTATTTTATGTACATCATCTCAAGCCTCATAACTGCATTTTTAAAAGCTTCTAAAATATTCCTAAAGGGCCACATGAAGAAACTGAGAAACAAAGGTTATTAACTTGCATAAGATCACCCAACTGGCTGGTGGCAGAGCCAGAATCACAAGTCATGACCCCAAATTCAGCTCTGTGTCCTTGCTACTGTGCCTTGCTTCAATCTCAGTGACAAATCTTTCCATAAACAGGAAATTTTAAGCCAACATTAATTAATTAATATTCAATAAAAATTTTTAGTATAATTAAAGAATCTGGACCCTCCCTTGGGGTTCACTTTTTTTTTTTTTTTCCTGCAGTAGGCGGGCCTCTCACTGTTGTGGCCTCTCCCGTTGCGGAGCACAGGCTCCGGACGCGCAGGCTCAGCGGCCATGGCTCACTGGCACAGCCACTCTGCGGCATGTGGGATCTTCCCGGACCGGGGCACGAACCCGTGTCCCCTGCACCGGCAGGCGGACTCTCAACCACTGCGCCACCAGGGAAGCCCCTTCGGGTTCACCTTTAATGGCTAAATATTTACCAACTTCAAAAATGCTTAGAGAGATTTATAGCTATAAACGCCAACATTAAAAGAAAAAGACCTCAAATCAGTAACCTAACCATCCACCTTAACAAACTAGACAAAGAAAAACAAACTAAACCCAAAGCAAGCAAAAGGAAGAAAATAATTTAAAAAGAGCACAAATAAATGATAAAGAGAATTAAAAAAATAGAGAAAATCAACAAACTAAAAGTTTCTTCCTTGAAAAGAGCAACAGAAGTGACAAAACTTTACCTAGTCTAACCTAGAATAAAGGAGAAAGGACTCAAATTACTAAAATTAGGAGAGAAAGAAGGGACATCACTACTTACTTTACAGAAATAAAAGGGATTATAAAGACACAATCAACAGAGTAAACAGGCACCCTATAGAATGGGAGAAAATATTTGCTAATCATATATCTGATAAGAAGTTAATATCCAGAATATATAAAGAACTTCCACCACCCAACAACAACAAACAACCCAACTTAAAACTAGGCAAGAGGGCTTCCCTGGTGGCACAGTAGTTGGGAATCTGCCTGCCGATGCGGGGGACACAGGTTCGTGCCCTGGTCCAGGGGGATCCCACGTGCCGCGGAGCGGCTGGGCCTGTGAGCCATGGCCGCTGGGCCTGCGCGTCTGGAGCCTGTGCTCCACAGCGGGAGAGGCCACAGCGGTGAGAGGTCCGCGTACCGCAAAAAAACAAAAAAACTAGGCAAGATATACAAATGGCCAACAAGCATATGAAAAGATGCTCAACATCACTTTTCATTAGGGAAATGCAAATCAAAACCACAATGAGCTACCACCTCACCCATTAGGATGCCTACTATCAAGGACACAGAAAATAACAAGTGTTGGTGAGCCTGTGGAGAAATTGGAACCCTTGTGCACTGTTGCTGGGAATGTAAAATGGTGCAGCTGCTATGGAACACCGTATGGCAGTTCTAAAAAACTGAAAATAGAATTACTATATGATCCATCAATTCTATTCCTGGGTGTATCCAAAAGAACTGAAAGCAGGTCTCAAAGAGATATCTGTACACCCATGTCCATAGTAGCATTATTCAAAACAGCCAAAGGGCGGGAGAAACACAAGTGCCCACTGATGGATGAATGAATAAACAAAATGTGGTATATGCTGCATATGAGGGAATATTATTCAGCATTGTAAAGGAAGGAAATTCTGACATATGCTACAACATGGATGAATCTTGAGGACATTATGCTAACTGAAATAAGTCAGTTACATAAAGAAAAATACTGTATGATTTCACTTATATGAGGAAACTGAAGGAGTCAAATTCATAAAGACAAAGTAGAACGGTAGTTTCCAGGAACTGGGGAAAGGGTGAAATGGGGAATTGTTGTTTAATGGGTAGATTCAGTTTTGCAATATGAAAACGTTCTGGAGATTGGATGCACAACCATGTGAACACACTTAACACTACTGAACTCCACACTTAAAAATGATTAAGATGGTAAGTTTTAGGTTATGTGTATTTTACCACAATTTTTTTAACCTTAGTACAACGCTACTATAATCAAGACTGGCATAGGGGTAGACATATGGATCAACAGAATAGAATTGAGAGTCCAGATATAAACCCTTAGATTTATGGTTAACTGATTTTCTCCAGGGTGCCAAGACAATTCATTGGTGAAAGGATAGTCTTTACAACAAACGGCACTGAGACATCAGGATATCCACATGCTTTTACATGATGTTGGACCCCTAACTCACACCATATACAAAAATCAACTCAAAATGTATCAAAGACCTAAATGTAAGGGTAAAATTATAAAACTCTCATAAGAAAACACAGTAGTGACTCTTCGTGACCCTGGATTAGGCAATGGTTTCCTATATACAATACCAAAACACAAACAACGAAAGAAAAAATAGACAAATTGGACTTCATCAAAATTTAAAATTTTTGTACTTCAAAGGACACCATCAAGAAAGTGAAAAAACCCAACAAATGAGAGAAAATGTTTGCAAATCCTTTGATTAAGGGACTTACATCCAGAATATATAAAGAACTCTTACAACTCAAAGAGACAACCCAATTTAAAACACAAGAAAAGGATTTAAATTCACCTTTCTTCAAAGAAGATATACAAATGGCCAGTAAGTACATGTAAAGATGCTAAGAATTATTGGACATTAGGAAAATGAAGTACTGGTACATGAGACAATATGGATAAACCTTGACAACATTACTGTAAGTGAAAGAAGCCAGTCACAAAAGACTACATATTATATGATTCTATCTATATTAAGTGTCCAGAAAAGGCAAATCCATAGAGACAAAAAAGTAGTGGTTGCCAGGGGCTGGGGTAAGGAGGAAAATGAAGAGTGATTACTAATGGGTATGGGGTTGCTTTTGGGGTGAAGAAAATATTCTAAAATTAGATAATGATGGTTGTCATGCAACTCTATGCATATATTAACAATCACAGAATTGTATACTTTGAAATGGTGAATGCTATAGTACGTGGATTATATCTCAATAAAGCTTTTAAGATAATATATACTGAGCTTTTTAAAGGTTTGAAATGTATTTTTTTCTGGAGATAGTGACTTAATAAAAAAGTAAGAATTGGGACTTCCCTGGTGGTCCAGTGGTAAAGAACCGCCTTCCAATGCAGGGGACGCGGGTTCGATCCCTGGTCAGGGAACTAAGATCCCACATGCTGCGGGGCAACCAAGTCCACACACCACAACTACTCAGCTCGCCCGCCTCAGCAAGAGAGCCTGCATGCCGCAAACTACAGAGCTCACATGCTCTGGAGCCCACATGCCACAACTAGAGAAGAGAAAACCCACACGCACGCCACAACTAGAGAGAAGCCCATGTGCCACAGTAAAGAGCCAGTGTACCGTAACTAAGACCCAACACAGCAATAAAAAAAAAAAAGTAAGAATTAAATTTGTACTTACAGCTTTACTCTGCAATTTGTTGAAAGAATATCTCAAGGTATCAACTGCTTCTGATTCTTCTTTGGTTACTTCAACTTCAAATCTGTTTAAAATAGCATAGGCTTCCTGTGGGGTGGGGGTAGAGTTCAGAAACATCACAAGGAATATAATTGCCAAATGACTTAGATGCCTTCTAAAGACACATTCCTATGTCTTCAAAGACTAGAAGAATGGGTCCCAAAATTAAACGTGTATAAAAAGGTCCTTTAGATTATCACTGGCATCAGATATTGACTCTAGATCCCAGGCCCTGAAATCTGAATTTAATAAGCACCAAGGTGATTCTGGTGGAGAGTAGGCAAATCGCTTTGGGATACTATCCTCGGAAAAACTCCCTGGAATAATTTTCTGCCTCTCTCCTCCTTGATCTTGGGACAACACCGTGCAGAATGTTTCCTCATACTCTATTAAGATATGGGTTGGCTATATAAGGAAGGGAATGAAATGACGATGTGGGAGATATTCTGAAGAACAGAAACTAATGAACCAACAAAACAAAAACAAATTCATAGATACAGAGAACAGACTGGTGGGTAACTGGAGAGGAAGGAGGTTGGAGGACGGGGAAATGGGTGAAGGGGGTCGACTGTATGGTGGCAGGTGGCGACAAGGCTTACAGCGGTGATCACTTTATAGTGCATACAAACACTGAATTACAATGTTGCATACCTGAAATCTCCATAATGTTATATACCAATTTCGCCTAAATTCTTTAAAGTGATGAGCTGGCAACTGGCTTTACCAAAAGAATTTATGCTGAAAAACTGAGCTTCGGCAGTCAGGAAAAAACGATATGATAATTTGTTAAATCTTGAGAAGCGAGTGGTCAGCACTCAAAATATCCAAATACTAAGATTTAAAGAAGTAGTAAAGGTATGAATTTCATTAGCTCCCAAAGTGTATAAACTCTAAATGGGTTCAAGAAAGCAATGCTCAGTCGTGAACACTGGGTACCAAAAGGAGGCAGGGGGAGTGCCAATTCCCCAGGTTTGCAGGCAATAAGGGAGTGCACTGTCCACAGAGAATTTAAAAAACAGTAATAAAATGAACTGAGTCTGATTTTTATTATCACCATGAGCCAGAAATTCTAAACATTAGTCATAAGTACCTGTGAGAGACAGAATAACAGCCTCCCCAATGTTATCCACACCCTAATCTCCAGAATCTGTGAATATGTCACCTTAGGTGGCAAAAGGGACTTTGCAGATGTGATTAGTAAAAATATTTGAGATGGGGAGATTATCCTGTATTAGCCATGTGGGCCCAATGTAATCACAGAGGTCCATTTAAGGGAAAGAGGGAGGCAGGAGATTCAGAGTTAGAGATGTGATGACAGCAGCAGGGGTAGGAGTGATGGCACTGCTGGAAGGGAGCCAGGAGCCACCAAGGAATGCAAGCAGCCTCTAGAAGCTGGACAAAGCAAGGAAAGGGTTCTTCCCTAGAGCCCCTGCTGACATGTTGATTGTAGCCCCATAAGACCCATTTTCATACTTCTGACCTCTACAACTATAAAACAATTTGTTTTAAGCCATTAAGTTTATGGTAATTTGTTATAGGAGCAATAGGAACTAAAACAGTACTCTCCCCTAAAAACATCTCTTGTTGATATAAATTCCAACAATTTACTATTGAGCCTAACTGGACCACTCCCACCATCTGTCCATGGTATGCCGCTGGTCATAGGTGAGACACATAACTGGTTTCTAAGAAAAGCCAAAGATATTTGGGGAACTTGTCTAACATGTCAGGACTGAAGTGAGAGAATACAACCATTCTTTTCTGTAAAATGTAAGTGCCAGCATAAAAAAATGAACAGTGTCTAGACCAGTACAGCATTATGAATATATTAATATTCCTTCGTATATTGTTCACTGTTGATAATTGTCAGTCCCTCTAAGGACATCAACATCAGAGAGGAAAAATAGGCAGACTGTGCCATAAAACAGATGAAGAAATCAACTTTTTAGTGTTTCTCTATTTTTTAAAAAAAAAATACCATTTCAAGAAAGAAAAATGCAATCATTTCTTACTTCAATTGGTCCCAAAGTCATGTCCATTTGAATTTCATTATCACGGATACAAGACAAGGCTTCCATTGCAAACCTGACATCATCTAAATCACGAATAGGTCTAGATAACTTTTTCAAGTATTCATTGATAAATGCTATCATGTCTGACATTTTCTTTTTGTATTCTTCATTCAGATACCGACAGAGTAGCAACTTCCATGCCTTAGCCTCAACTGATAAGGCCAATTTCATTGGCTCTGGTGAAGACAAGAAAAGGTCAAAATGAAATACAACTGACATTCTGAAACAATTCACTTCATGTGTAATCTGAGCATCTATAACTGCACTGTCCATTTGATGGCCACTAGCTACACTGAGCACTTGAAATGTAGTTAGTCTGTAGTTCGTCTGAATTAAATGTTCTGTACGGATTTTGAAGACTTAATTCCTATCCTGGTGGAGTATATTAAGCCATTCATGAGAAGGACACTGACGTCTATGGAGAAGAATTTTGGAAATTAGTTCTAGCACTATCCAATGTGAACCTTGCTCTGTTTCTGGCCATCCCATTAGAAGCCTTCACTCATTTCCCCAATTTCCTCTAGGTAACCCCTATATGAGACCAGCAGCCTACACTGTTGAGAACACTGTGCCTGTCTAATACAGCTCTCCCTCACTACAGTTAGCAGTAGGGTCAGCTTGGGCTTTTGATTTCAGACATTAAGTGGTTGTCTCATAATCCTCTGATACTCTAACCCCAACTGGACTAACTTCTCAGGAGACCTCAAACTGTTTTGACTCTTATCCCATGTACACAATCCCCTCCTCACGGTAACCTGTAGTTCCCCCTGTAGTTTTAGTTGTTTGAGTGCCAATTTAGTATCAAGTACATTACGTCACTTTGGTGTAATATTATATATACATAATATATGATAATATATAATATATATAGCATATATATGAACAATATTGGTGGTCCAGAAATACTTAATATTTATAATATTGTACCAAGGTAGCTTAATAACTGCTTTCTAAATGAAGTAACATTTCATGTGAAAATACAGACACTTTACATAATATTTATAAAATACCTGTATGCAATTCAAGTGCTCCTACAACTATAATAGGCTTCAACTCATCAATCTCCTGCTCAAAAGTAGCATAGCGTAGAATTTCGGATCTGATTTCGGTCAGAGAGGGGTTGTTAGCCAAAAACTCCTGTAGCAAGGAAAGAATCAACATTTTCTTCGGCTTTTTGACAATGTAAATCTTACGCCTCTAATAGTTGAATTAGAAAACTGCATCTGCTTATATATTTTTCCTCTTGTATGTGCTATCAGGCCAGTGGCTCGGTAGAGAAAGGGATGAACAGTTAGCACTGAAAGAGGAAGCTATGTGAGGGAATTTCACATTTCTGAATGGTTATTCAGAGTTCTAAAGTTTCCTTGAGTCTCCAACCAAACATACAGCTGAGCCTAGGTAAGCTGGACACACCCTTGAATACCCGACCTCTGGGCATGTCTGGAACATAATTAGCACTCAGCTGTTTAACCAAATTAAACAAAATCTGCCTGAACCTCATTATTATCAACTGCCCCAGTGTCAGTGTGAGAATTACGCAAGACATGATGTGTTAGGTGTGTGGCATTTACAGGTTCTCGGCCTCCGTTCTTGAGTTCTCATCATTACCACTGATGTTTTCTTGGTCCTCCCACAGGAGTTAGAGAAAAACAAATACCATACGCTAACACATATATATGGAATCTAAAAAAAAAAAAAACTTCTGATGAACCTAGGGGCAGGACAGGAATAAAGACACAGACACAGAGAACAGACTTGAGGACACGGGGAGGGGGAAGGGTAAGCTGGGACGAAGTGAGAGAGTGGCATGGACATATATACACTACCAAATGTAAAATAGATAGCTAGTGGGAAGCAGCTGCATAGCACAGGGAGATCAGCTCGGTGCTTTGTGACCACCTAGAAGGGTGGGATTAGGGAGGGTGGGAGGGAGATGCAATAGGGAGGGGATATGGGGATATATGTATACATATAGCTGATTCACTTTGTTATACAGCAGAAACTAACACAACATTGTAGTGCAGTTATACTCCAATAAAGGTGTTAAAAAAAAAACCAAACTGCATCACAAGTAGCAGAAACATACCTTCACTTTCACGTCTCGGTCCTCTGTCCAGAGCGTCTTGTAATTTTCAAAGTCCTGCAGGGCCTCATGAGCCACCTTTCTGAGAGAATTCACAGAGGAAGAAAGGAGGAGGACCAGCTTGGAAACATCTTTGTGCTCTGCCACACCTGGATAAAAATTCTTCAGCTTCCGTGTGGGGATAATTTCTTCAAAAGATTCTGAAAACAGACATTTTTATCCTATAGATAACTCCTATATTCAACTTTAAATACTATCAATTGTAACATTTATAGACTTTTTAAACTTTATTTTCTTAAAGACCCCCCCATCCCGTTCCAAGTAATTAACAGCTATTCTCTCGCTAGCTTCACTTATTCTTATTAAACTACTGTGTCAGATTTTGAGGTCTAGGTTTCTTTAAAGTGGGGAAACTGTTATTCAGAGAAGAGAACTGAAAGACACCGATTAACCACTCCCCCCAAAACGAAACGTCCTCCAAGGAAAGATCAGAAGAGTTGAAACTGCTACCCTACAGAACAGGCTTGTGGTTAAAGGAGAGCCACTACGTTTACTACCCAAATGACCTTAAGCCAATTATTTAATCTTCATGGAAATACTTGTGAGGATTAAATGAGACAACATATGCTTGTCTTCAACTCAGCATCTGGTATATAAAGATCACACAACCACCATGATAAACATCTCTTGCTGAAACCTAGTCATGTCACAGCCTTGACTGAAACTCTCAAGTTTTCTCCATCAAGCAGAGACCATACGGATACTTTTGTTTGGCCCAAACAGTTCCTTACTTTTTTAAAGCAGTTGTTAACAATTAAAAAATCATGAGATTTCATGAACAATTCCAGATTGCAGGTATTCCTGCATGGCAACAGTTAGCTGAAGTGTCTATAAATGATACTTGGGGTGGTGTGGAAGAAAAGCGGAGATGTTGATCAAGGGGTACAAACTTTCACTAACATGATGACTAAATTCTGGAAACATAATGTGTAGTATGGTGATTATAGTTAACAATAATGTATACTTGAAATTTGCTAAGAGAGTAGATCTCAAGTGTTCTCACCACACACACAAAACATGGTTAACTATGGGAGGTGATGAGTATGTTATTTACTTTGTGGTAACCACTTCACAAAGGTATACATATATCAGAACATCATGTATATGTATAACTTTTGTCAAAAATAAAGAAATAAAAATGTTAATGTGGCAGAACAGCAAAAAAGAAAAAAAGAATTTGGTTTTCTATACAAGAAAGTATCCAAAAATGTCTGTGCAATTTTGGGTCAGTGTCATATCACACTAGTAATTATTTAAAGGAACAGCTTATATATATTTCAATGTACAAGGAACACATGACCCAGATTTTCTAAGCGCTACGTTCTAGCAAACTAAGTTTGTCAGATCAAATACAATGCTGAAAATAGAACTAGTTCTAAGGTTTATTTCCATTTTTAACTCTGAATCTGAGACTACGGTAGTAGAACAGTGATAAATATACTTGTTCACCCACGATCAAAATCTGAAATGTCTGCATGCTATGTTGAAGACGGAAGATGGAGAACACTAGTGTTTTTTTTTAATGTAAAATTTAACCAATACACATATAAATATGAGTGTAAAAATATCTATAGGCTGTCATACCCAGGAAGAATAAGAAAGACCATTTACTAACTGTTATAGTTCTAAGACTCTATTCATCTGAGATTTGTTTTAACATTCTTACTGTCTTCCTTCTTCAACTGCTTTCCTGTGCTCGGATGGGTCCCGTCAGTAGTGGTATGGGAGGGGCTGCTAATGACGGTCTTGATGTGACGGGTCTGCTGTTGCCCCCAGTGAACCACTCCTCTGCTGACCTCCAGGGTTAACTGGATCATACGGTTAATGGCTTGTTGAATGTCATCCAAACTAGGAACCATTACCTGTGGAAAGAAGAAATAAGTTCCTGGTGCTGCCAACACATACAAATCCATCCCTCTGATTCTCACCACACCTGTTCCCCACTGAGCAGGGACAGCCTCCACTGGCCCAGTGGAAGGCTGCTTCGAGGAGAGGGATGGTAGAGGAAGGTAGGCTGCAGACTTTACCGATCTTCAAGCTTTCCTATTCTACCAATTCCTGCAGGCAGAAAGGTCAAACATAGTACTTGTCATCCTTTCCCTGTGAGGGTGGCTGGCTGCAGCCAAATACTGTGGGCAGGTGCTGGATGTCCATGAAGCAGAGTAACAGAAGAAACTGTACTGCCAAGATTTTGACCTCAGTTCTTTGAAATGCACCAAATAAGCAAAGAAGCTGTCCTCCAGGAGGCCAGACTGTGTAGATGTGGTGTCAGGTGAGCCATAGATTGTTCCTGCCTGGCCTTAACCCTTGGCTTGTCACAGAATGCATCTCAGTCATCCTGTATGGCTTGGTGTTCCAGATGCAAATAAGCAGCCGGAGGGGTGGTAGAGGAAAGTGCCCTAAGAAGGCACAAGGGACCCATGAACTCAGGGCACAGACTCTCTCTTTCTTTCTTTGTTTCTATTCTGCCATGGGTTGTCTTACAGTTGGGTGTTCAGTATAGGGATTTGGACTTCTGAGATGGCCTTATTTAGATAATTTAATGTCTGAAGTAAGAAAAACCAAGATGGTTTGTAGGGTACTTGCTAACTGATGGCCCAACAGACACTTAACTCTTACACCAACCTTTAATACACCATGAGCTCTGCAGAAGTAATTGTTACAACAGATATAAATGATACACTTTGATTTTTGTTAAGTACGGAGGTGAAGTCAAAAAGCACAGAGGACCAAGAGATTAAATAAAAGTTCAGTTCTAATGCTATACTTCTTAAATACATTACCAAAATACCACTGTCTTAACTTGAATATTTAATAATACTTACCACATTAGGAATCACAAGATGTACTTCAGATTTTAGAAAGGAAATAACATCTTCTGACCGCTTTCGTCCATAAGGGCTGTAATAAGATGGACATTTAGCTTATAAACCTTAACCTAAAATTTCATAAAGAGCTTGGCCATGCTACAAGTTTCAATCCTAAAAAAATAAAGACAATTTTCAAAATACTGAATTAATGAAGAGAATGTTATTTACAATGGAACCACAAATTTCATGAACTAGTTCATAAATTAAGAGCACTGAATGATTTACTATTCTTTGAAGTGAAAAACTAGTCTCCTACCCATTTTCTAGTATTTTAACGTTGCTTTCTCTCAGTAAAGTACCACCTAATAATGTTTACCAAAAGCACTCCTTTTCCCAGCCCCAGAACAGATGCTGAAAATCACCAACAAAAAGCATATGCCTTCATATACTTTATTTTTTTGTGTGTACAAGATTAAACAGGAGGTTTCTAGTCAAAACCTTCCAAAAACTGCCTTTTTAAACAATATCAGTTATGCTCAGACAGAAGTACAGACACACAGACAGACACATGAGTGCAATTAATGAATGACACATATCAGCACTGCAAATTACTTTGGTTATCTCCCTCTGCCTGATCTCTGTCCCCATCCCAGACAAAATTATAATAAATGTAAACTTTCCATAGCAAGAAATGTTATCATTACTGAAAACTACACCTCCATTCATAACTACAAGCAGACTGGGGGAGAAAAAAATCACAAGAAACATAAAGCCTCCACATTCACAGTGGAGACCCAACTTTAGTATTCAGGGTCAATGGTTCCCAGATAAACATATTATTGCAAGGAACTCTTTGAACTAAAAGCAAGCAAGCAAAGAAACAACAGAAAAAACCTCTAATTCATAGTCTCACTGTGAAATCAAGATGCAGCAATAAAACAAGTGTAGACTATGTTTGAAAGGGTACAACCTGAGAACAAGAGTTTCATAAAGTATAATCAAACAGCTGAACTAACAGAAGCGGTGAACAGCGCAGCCGATCCTTTGGTGACTTATTTGACAAACTAGAGGATTAGCTTAAGGAATTCTCCAAGCTTTCGGATGCAAAATACAAGAGAAAGAAATTACTTAAGGAAAAGGTAAGTGAAATAATAAAGAAAAGATAAGTAATGTTTATCGAATGCTTAGTGTATGACAGGCGCTTTTCCAAGCACTTTCCATGAATCAACACCTTTCATGCTCATGTTAACTCTTGATGTGGATCCCATGATTATTATTTCCATTTTGTAGATGAGGAAACCAAGACACAGAGAGTTTAAGTAACTTAACAGTGGGTCACTCAGCTCAGAGACGCTCTACTACCTAGATCCAACGTGGGAACCCTACATAAAATAAATTTAAGCATAGCCCTTCTCAAATCTTAAGAATAGACTTGTTTTTTCACCTTGAAATGATTCTCTGTGTGCCTGATAGGATTAATGGGGGGAAAATGACTCACAGCTAAACACATAATTTGTTAATTTCCAGAATAAAGGAGGAAATCCTGTAAACAGCAAGAAACAGTTTGTTACTTAGAAAAGAAAATCAGATTAGCAGCAAAACCCGCCTCTGAAAATGGAAACAAAAGAAGCCAGTGATTGTGCTTTGTGAGTGGCATTTAGCTACAAAATAACGGTTCTGTCTTGACTCGTGAATGATAACACCTTTTATCTGGATGTTCTCTGTCTGCATCCCACCTGAGGAAAAAATCAAATTGGGTTTGCATTTCAGTTGAGGCAAGATATAGTAATAATATCCTTCATTACTAAAAGAGATCTCTGCTGTTTATGTGGATGGAGTTGGCAGGGCTTGCCCAGATGAAGGTTGGCAAGCAAAGTGCCACAAATAAAAATGCAAAAGGAAGCATTAAAAAAAAAAAAATTAGAAGCCAGTGAAATAGTATTTGTGAAGTGTGAGAGAAAGTGTTGTGATCCAAGTTGACCTACTAGCCTTCATGGGTGAGGGTAAGAGAAAGACGTTTTAGACAAGGGGGGATTTGGCAATATTATACTCATGTATACCTCTTCAAAACTCACATCAGTACTGTTGTAAATTAACATGGCATAGTGAGTTCAGACTTCAAAAATGCCTCTTTGTGCCAAACACATCACAATCATGGATAGACTCTGAAGGACTTGAGAATGCTCGAACACAAGATTAGGATCTCCACAAATCAGGAAACGCATCAGAAACACACAACAGTCTGGCCAGGGCTCTGGTCAGGAAATAGGCAGTGAGAGTGGGAGGTTGGCCCCTGTGGACTCTGAGGGACTGAAGTAGTCCGTGTTAGAGGGGACTCATCCAGGCTTGCTACCCGAAGCCAGACACTGAAGTGATGTTCCCCTACTTGTAAAGAGAGACAAAACAACAACAAGATAAAGTTTGTCAACCTACTGCCTGCAGCTGCAGCTTTTCCAAAAGATGCGGGCCTGGGGTGAAAGAAGCAAGTCCACAGCATGCCCAAGAAGCCACTAAGCCGGCTCACTTCTGTGCTCCCTGCTTAAACCTGCCATTTCCCAGCATCTCTTCAGGGGATATGTAACTGTGAACAAATAGGACCCAGTTCTGCACTTAAGGTACCAAGAGTCATGTGGAGGCAAAAGTGAAACTCCTAGATAGGGAGGGAAGGAGAGAGAAACACACAAAAACAAAAAAAACTTCTCACTCAAGGAGAGTCTACGAACTAAAATCCCAATATGCATGCATAAGTCTAACAGTAAGAAAGAGGACTAAAGATATCAATAATTGAAACAAAAACTCACTCCAGACAGAGTTCAATGTATAGAAGTATGACAAACTCTAAAATAAATATATTGAGAATGTTCAAAGAGATAAATGAAAGCAATCTTCCAAAAAATAATAAATTGCTAAACTAAAAAGGCAGGAATGATACAGTATCTGGAGGATAAGGAAAAAAGTACTAACTGAAATATTTAAGATGCAGTAGATGAGATCGCCTTTAGGCTAGATACAGAGATACTTGCCCATAACATAACCCAGAAAGGCAAAAAGACAAAAATATATGACAGACTAGTTAGGAGACAGGAAAGAGAGACTGAGATGCTGCAACGTCTGAGACGGTCACGTGTCCATGGTGCCCAGGACAGTTCTGGTTTAAGTCCATCCTAACACTTCATCTGTGCTTCTTCACTCAAAAGAGTGTCCTAGATGGAACAATTACGTGATCAACTTACTCAACATTCAACTACAGGATAACAAGAGGATGTCTCAGAAGCAATAACTGAAAAAGGAAATTGCTGACGATTTTCCAGGATTAAGGAACCCTATAAGCCCTCAAATAGAAAGTGTACTCTGAGAACAAAGCATGATTAAATAAAGACAAATCTACACCAGGAAAGGAAGCTACAGAACATCAAGGATAAAATACAATTTTTAGTTAGACTCACTGCAGACTTCTCATCAACAAGAATACAGGTCAGGAAAACACTGAAGAAATACTCTGAAAGTGCTGAGAGACAAACAAAAGTTTTTTATCCAGACAAATCATTTCAGACTTAAAATGAAGAATAACAGAATTTACACCTCACACTCCCTGAGAAACCAGGGGTATAAAATAAATACACAAGAACCTGGAGACTTTAATAAAATATACCAGTAAATAAATTATTTTTGAGTGCTCAAAAAAAGGTAAAAAGTAAAACAGCAAACAACAATGATGGGGAGACCTTCAAGATGGTGGAGGGGTAAGTCGTGGAGATTTACCTTCCTCCCCACAAATACATCTACCTGTGGAACAACTCCTACAGAACACCTACAGAATGCTGATAGAAGACCTCAGACTTCCCAAAAGGCAAGAAACTCCCTACGTACCTGGGAAGGGCAAAGTGGAGAGATTCCCGCACAGAGGATTGGTGCCAACCAGCACTCACCAGCCCAAGAGGCTTGTCTGCTCACCCGCCAGGGCGAATGGGGGCTCGGAGCTGAGGCTCGGGCTTCGGAGGTCAGACCACAGGGAGAGGACTGGGGTTGGCTGTATGAACACAGCCTGAAGGGGGCTAGTGTGCCACAGCTAGCCGGGAGGCAGTCCGGGAAAAAGTCTGGAACTGCCTAAGATGCAAGAGACCATTGTTTCAGGGTGCACAAGGAAAGGGGATTCAGAGCACCACCTAAACGAGCTCCAGAGACAGGCTAAAGCCGCGGCTATCAGCGCAGACCCCAGAGACAAGCATGAAACGCTAACACTGCTGCTGCAGCCACCAAGAATCCTATGTGCAAGCACAGGTCACTACCCACACACCCCTCCACTCCACAGAAGCCTGCACAGCCCACCATTGCCAGGGTCCCTTGATCCAGGGACAACTTCCTCAGGAGAACACATGATGCCTCAGGCTGCTGCAGCATCGCGCTGCCCTCTGCCTCCACAAGCTCACGCCACATTCCCATTATAATTACCATACCCCTCCTTCTCCCCAGCCTGCGTGAGCCAGAGCCCCCTAATCAGCTGCTACTTTAACCCCGTCCTGTCTGGGTGGGAACAGATGCCAGAGGGCGACCTACACGCAGAGGCGGGGCCAAAACCAAAGCTGAACCCCGGGAGCTCTGAGAACAAAGAAGAGAAAGGGAAATCTCTCCCAGCAGACTCAGGAGCAGCGGATTAAATCCCCACAATCAACGTGATGTACCCTGCGTCTCTGGAATACCTGAACAGACAACAAATCATCACAAAATTGAGGCAGTGGACTTTGGGAGCAACTGTAGACTTGGGGTTTGCTGTCTGTGACTGATTTGTTTCTGACTTTTATGTTTATCTTAGAATAGTTTTTAGTGCTGTTATCATTGGTGGATTTGTTTATTGTTTCTTTGCTCTCTTCTTTTTTATTATTATTACTTTAAAATTTTTCTTATTCTAATTATTTTTTTATTTATTATGTTTTTTTCTTTCTTTTCTTTCTCCCTTTTCTTCTGAGCCATGTGGCTGAGAGGGTCTTGGTGCTCAGGCCTGGTGGCAGGCCTGAGCTTCTGAGGTGGGAGAGCCAAGTGCAGGACATGAGAGCACCAGAGACCTACCAGTCCCATGTAATATCAATTGGCGAGAGCTCTCCCAGAGATCTCTGTCTCAATGCTAAAAACCAGCTCCAGCCAACAGCCAGCAAGCTCCAGTGTTGGACACCCAATGCCAAACAACTAGCAAGACAGGAACAAAACCATACCCATTCGCAAAGAGGCTGCCTAAAATCATGCTAAGTTCACAGTCACCCCAAAACACACCACCGGACGTGGCCCTGCCCTCCAGAAAGACAAGATCCAGGCACAGCCACCAGAATACAGGCACCAGTCCCCTCCACCAGGAAGCCTACACAAGCCACTGAACCAACCTTACCCACTGGGGGCAGACACCAAAAACAACGGGAACTATGAACCTGCAGCCTGCGAAAAGAAGACCCCAAACACAGTAAGTTAAACAAAATGAGAAGACAGAGAAATATGCATCAGAGGAAGGAGCAAGGTAAAAACCCACCAGACCAAACAAATGAAGAGGAAACAGGCAGTCTACCTGAAAAAGAATTCAGAGTAATGATAGTAAAGATGAACCAAAATCTTGGAAATAGAATGGAGAAAATACAAGAAATATTTAACAAGGACCTAGAAGAACTAAAGAGCAAAGAAACAATGATGAACAACACAATAAATGAAATTAAAAATTCTCTAGAAGGAATCAACAGCAGAATAACTGAGGCAGAAGAATGGATAAGGGACCTGGAAGATAAAATAGTGGAAATAGCTACTGCAGAGCAGAATAAAGAAACAAGAATGAAAAGAACTCAGGACAGTCTCAGAGACCACTGGGACAACATTAAACACATGATCATTCGAATTATGGGGTCCCAGAAGAAGAGGAGAAAAAGAAAGGGTCTGAGGAAATATTTGAAGAAATTACAGTTGAAAACTTCCCTAGCATGGGAAAGGAAATAGTCAATCAAGTCCAGGAAGTGCAGAGAGTCCCATACAGGATAAATCCAAGGGGAAACACACCGAGACACATATTAATCAAACTATCAAAAATTAAATACAAAGAAACAATATTAAAAGCAGCAGTGGAAAAACAACAAATAACACACAAGGGAATCCCCCCATAAGGTTAACAGCTGATCTTTCAGCAGAAACTGTGCAAGCCAGAAGGAGTGGTTGGACATAATTTAAAGTGATGAAGGAGGAAAACCTACAACCAAGATTACTCTACTCAGCAGGGATCTCATTCAGATTTGATGGAGAAATTAAAACCTTTACAGACAAGCAAAAGCTGAGAGAATTCAGCACCACAAAACCAGCTTTACAACAAATACTAAAGGAACTTCTCTAGGCAGGAAACACAAGAGAAGGAAAAGACCTACAATAACAAACCCAAAACAATTAAGAAAATGGGAATAGGAACATGCATATCGATAATTACCTTAAATGTAAATGGATTAAATGCTCCAATCAAAGGACACAGACTGGCTGAATGGATACAAAAACAAGACCCATATATATGCTGTCTACAAGAGACCCACTTCAGACCTAGGGACACACACTGACTGAAAGTGAAGAGATGGAAAAAGATATTTCATGCAAATGGAAATCAAAAGAAAGATGGAGTAGCAATTCTCATAACAGACAAAATAGACTTTAAAGACTATTACAAGAGACAAAGAAGGACACTACATAATGATCAAGGGATCGATCCAAGAAGAAGATATAACAATTGTAAATATTTATGCACCCAACATAGGAGCACCTCAATACATAAGGCAAATGCTAAGAGCCATAAAAGGGGAAATCGACAGTAACACAATCATAGTAGGGGACTTTAACACCCCACTTTCAGAAAAGGACAGATCATCCAAAATGAAAATAAATAAGGAACCACCAGCTTTAAATGGCACATTAATCTTGAGAATGAAAAACGGAGCTGGAGGAATCAGGCTCCCTGACTTCAGACTATACTACAAAGCCACAGTAATCAAGACAGTATGGTACTGGCACAAAAACACAAATATAGATCAATGGAACAGGATAAATAGCCCAGAGATAAACCCACACACATATGGTCACCTTATCTTTGATAAAGGAGGCAAGAATATACAGTGAAGAAGACAGCCTCTTCAATAAGTGGTGCTGGGAAACTGGACAGCTACATGTAAAAGAATAAAATTAGAACACTTCCTAACACCATACACAGCAATAAACTCAAAATGGATTTATGCCAAACAACTAGCAAGACAGGAACAAAACCATACCCATTCGCAAAGAGGCTGCCTAAAATCATGCTAAGTTCACAGTCACCCCAAAACACACCACCGGACGTGGCCCTGCCCTCCAGAAAGACAAGATCCAGGCACAGCCACCAGAATACAGGCACCAGTCCCCTCCACCAGGAAGCCTACACAAGCCACTGAACCAACCTTACCCACTGGGGGCAGACACCAAAAACAACGGGAACTATGAACCTGCAGCCTGCGAAAAGAAGACCCCAAACACAGTAAGTTAAACAAAATGAGAAGACAGAGAAATATGCATCAGAGGAAGGAGCAAGGTAAAAACCCACCAGACCAAACAAATGAAGAGGAAACAGGCAGTCTACCTGAAAAAGAATTCAGAGTAATGATAGTAAAGATGAACCAAAATCTTGGAAATAGAATGGAGAAAATACAAGAAATATTTAACAAGGACCTAGAAGAACTAAAGAGCAAAGAAACAATGATGAACAACACAATAAATGAAATTAAAAATTCTCTAGAAGGAATCAACAGCAGAATAACTGAGGCAGAAGAATGGATAAGGGACCTGGAAGATAAAATAGTGGAAATAGCTACTGCAGAGCAGAATAAAGAAACAAGAATGAAAAGAACTCAGGACAGTCTCAGAGACCACTGGGACAACATTAAACACATGATCATTCGAATTATGGGGTCCCAGAAGAAGAGGAGAAAAAGAAAGGGTCTGAGGAAATATTTGAAGAAATTACAGTTGAAAACTTCCCTAGCATGGGAAAGGAAATAGTCAATCAAGTCCAGGAAGTGCAGAGAGTCCCATACAGGATAAATCCAAGGGGAAACACACCGAGACACATATTAATCAAACTATCAAAAATTAAATACAAAGAAACAATATTAAAAGCAGCAGTGGAAAAACAACAAATAACACACAAGGGAATCCCCCCATAAGGTTAACAGCTGATCTTTCAGCAGAAACTGTGCAAGCCAGAAGGAGTGGTTGGACATAATTTAAAGTGATGAAGGAGGAAAACCTACAACCAAGATTACTCTACTCAGCAGGGATCTCATTCAGATTTGATGGAGAAATTAAAACCTTTACAGACAAGCAAAAGCTGAGAGAATTCAGCACCACAAAACCAGCTTTACAACAAATACTAAAGGAACTTCTCTAGGCAGGAAACACAAGAGAAGGAAAAGACCTACAATAACAAACCCAAAACAATTAAGAAAATGGGAATAGGAACATGCATATCGATAATTACCTTAAATGTAAATGGATTAAATGCTCCAATCAAAGGACACAGACTGGCTGAATGGATACAAAAACAAGACCCATATATATGCTGTCTACAAGAGACCCACTTCAGACCTAGGGACACACACTGACTGAAAGTGAAGAGATGGAAAAAGATATTTCATGCAAATGGAAATCAAAAGAAAGATGGAGTAGCAATTCTCATAACAGACAAAATAGACTTTAAAGACTATTACAAGAGACAAAGAAGGACACTACATAATGATCAAGGGATCGATCCAAGAAGAAGATATAACAATTGTAAATATTTATGCACCCAACATAGGAGCACCTCAATACATAAGGCAAATGCTAAGAGCCATAAAAGGGGAAATCGACAGTAACACAATCATAGTAGGGGACTTTAACACCCCACTTTCAGAAAAGGACAGATCATCCAAAATGAAAATAAATAAGGAACCACCAGCTTTAAATGGCACATTAATCTTGAGAATGAAAAACGGAGCTGGAGGAATCAGTACTTCAGACTATACTACAAAGCTACAGTAATCAAGACAGTATGGTACTGGCACAAAAACAGAAAGATAGATCAATGGAACAGGATAAATAGCCCAGAGATAAACCCACACACATATGGTCACCTTATCTTTGATAAAGGAGGCAAGAATATACAGTGAAGAAGACAGCCTCTTCAATAAGTGGTGCTGGGAAACTGGACAGCTACATGTAAAAGAATAAAATTAGAACACTTCCTAACACCATACACAGCAATAAACTCAAAATGGATTAAAGACCTAAATGTAAGGGCCGACACTATAAAGCTCTTAAGAGGAAAACATAGGAAGAGCATTCTTTGACATAAATCACAGCAAGATCCTTTTTGACCCATCTGCTAGAGAAATGGAAATAATAAAAAAAAAAAAAAGCAAATGGGACCTAATGAAACTTACAAAGGAAAGGAAACCATAAAGCAAAGGAAACCATAAACAAGCCAAAAAGACAACCCTCAGAATGGGAGAAAATATTTGCTAATGAAGCAACTGACAAAGGATTAATCTCCAAAACATACAAGCAGCTCATGCAGCCCAATATCAAGAAAACAAACAACCCAATGGGCAGAAGACCTAAATAGACATTTCTCCAAAGAAGATATACAGATTGCCAACAAACACATGAAAGGATGCTCAACATCACTAATCATTAGAGAAATGCAAATCAAAACTACAATGAGGTATCATCTCACACCAGTCAGAATGGCCATCATCAAAAAATCTACAACAGTGAGAGGCCCGCGTACCGAAAAAAAAAAAAGAAATCTACAAACAATAAATGCTGGAGAGGGTGTGGAGAAAAGGGAACCCTCTTGCACTGTTGGTGGGAATGTAAATTGATACAGCCAC
>NW_020175393.1:5991514-6045897 GCF_003031525.2 Neophocaena asiaeorientalis asiaeorientalis | reverse complement strand
TGGCATTTTTCACAGAACTAGAACAAAAAATTTCGCAATTTGTATGGAAACACAAAAGACCCCGAATAGACAAATTAATCTTGAGAATGAAAAACGGAGCTGGAGGAATCAGGCTCCCTGACTTCAGACTATACTACAAAGCCACAGTAATCAAGACAGTATGGTACTGGCACAAAAACACAAATATAGATCAATGGAACAGGATAAATAGCCCAGAGATAAACCCACACACATATGGTCACCTTATCTTTGATAAAGGAGGCAAGAATATACAGTGAAGAAGACAGCCTCTTCAATAAGTGGTGCTGGGAAACTGGACAGCTACATGTAAAAGAATAAAATTAGAACACTTCCTAACACCATACACAGCAATAAACTCAAAATGGATTAAAGACCTAAATGTAAGGGCCGACACTATAAAGCTCTTAAGAGGAAAACATAGGAAGAACACTCTTTGACATAAATCACAGCAAGATCCTTTTTGACCCATCTGCTAGAGAAATGGAAATAATAAAAAAAAAAAAAAGCAAATGGGACCTAATGAAACTTACAAAGGAAAGGAAACCATAAAGCAAAGGAAACCATAAACAAGACAAAAAGACAACCCTCAGAATGGGAGAAAATATTTGCTAATGAAGCAACTGACAAAGGATTAATCTCCAAAACATACAAGCAGCTCATGCAGCCCAATATCAAGAAAACAAACAACCCAATGGGCAGAAGACCTAAATAGACATTTCTCCAAAGAAGATATACAGATTGCCAACAAACACATGAAAGGATGCTCAACATCACTAATCATTAGAGAAATGCAAATCAAAACTACAATGAGGTATCACCTCACACCGGTCAGAATGGCCATCATCAAAAAATCTACATTTACCAAAAAAAAAAAAAGAAATCTACAAACAATAAATGCTGGAGAGGGTGTGGAGAAAAGGGAACCCTCTTGCACTGTTGGTGGGAATGTAAATTGATACAGCCACAAAGAACAGTATGGAGGTTGCTTAAAAAACTAAAAATAGAACTACCATATGACCCAGCAATCCCACTACTGGGCATATACACTGAGAAAACCCCAATTCAAAAAGAGGCATGTACCACAATGTTCATTGCAGTACTGTTTACAATAGCCAAGACATGGAATCAACCTAAGTGTCCATCGACAGATGAATGGATAAAGAAGATGTGGCACATATATACAATGGAATATTACTCAGCCATAAAAAGAAACGAACTTGAGTTATTTGTAGTGAGGTGGATGGACCTAGAGTCTGTCATACAGAGTGAAGTAAGTCAGAAAGAGAAAAACAAATACCATATGCTAACACATATATATGGAATCTAAAAAAAAAAAACTTCTGATGAACCTAGGGGCAGGACAGGAATAAAGACGCAGAGATAGAGAACGGACTCGTAAGTGGTGCTGGGAAACTGGACAGCTACATGTAAAAGAATAAAATTAGAACACTTCCTAACACCATACACAGCAATAAACTCAAAATGGATTAAAGACCTAAATGTAAGGGCCGACACTATAAAGCTCTTAAGAGGAAAACATAGGAAGAACACTCTTTGACATAAATCACAGCAAGATCCTTTTTGACCCATCTGCTAGAGAAATGGAAATAATAAAAAAAAAAAAAAGCAAATGGGACCTAATGAAACTTACAAAGGAAAGGAAACCATAAAGCAAAGGAAACCATAAACAAGACAAAAAGACAACCCTCAGAATGGGAGAAAATATTTGCTAATGAAGCAACTGACAAAGGATTAATCTCCAAAACATACAAGCAGCTCATGCAGCCCAATATCAAGAAAACAAACAACCCAATGGGCAGAAGACCTAAATAGACATTTCTCCAAAGAAGATATACAGATTGCCAACAAACACATGAAAGGATGCTCAACATCACTAATCATTAGAGAAATGCAAATCAAAACTACAATGAGGTATCACCTCACACCGGTCAGAATGGCCATCATCAAAAAATCTACAACAGTGAGAGGCCCGCGTACCAAAAAAAAAAAAGAAATCTACAAACAATAAATGCTGGAGAGGGTGTGGAGAAAAGGGAACCCTCTTGCACTGTTGGTGGGAATGTAAATTGATACAGCCACAAAGAACAGTATGGAGGTTGCTTAAAAAACTAAAAATAGAACTACCATATGACCCAGCAATCCCACTACTGGGCATATACACTGAGAAAACCCCAATTCAAAAAGAGGCATGTACCACAATGTTCATTGCAGTACTGTTTACAATAGCCAAGACATGGAATCAACCTAAGTGTCCATCGACAGATGAATGGATAAAGAAGATGTGGCACATATATACAATGGAATATTACTCAGCCATAAAAAGAAACGAACTTGAGTTATTTGTAGTGAGGTGGATGGACCTAGAGTCTGTCATACAGAGTGAAGTAAGTCAGAAAGAGAAAAACAAATACCATATGCTAACACATATATATGGAATCTAAAAAAAAAAAACTTCTGATGAACCTAGGGGCAGGACAGGAATAAAGACGCAGAGATAGAGAACGGACTCGAGGACACAGGAAGGGGGAAGAGTAAGCTGGGATGAAGTGAGAGTAGCATTGACATATATACACTACCAAATGTAAAATAGATAGCTAGTGGAAAGCAGCTGCATAGCACAGGGAGATCAGCTCAGTGCTTTGTGACCACCTAGAAGGGTGGGATAGGGAGGGTAGGAGGGAGACGCAAGAGGGAGGGGATATGGGGATATATGTATATATATAACTGATTCACTTTGTGATACAGCAGAAAGTAACACAACATTGTAAAGCAATTATACTCCAATAAAGACGTTAAAATAAATAAATAAATAAAAGAATGAGAAAGTAGATAGACTTCATGCCGAGGCCCTTGTAGTTAGAAATGAGAAAACTGAAAAAACTATACACAGTACTTTTTAAAAAATATAGCCAAATATATGCATTCTAAATTTGAAGGTAACTACTGAGAGAACTTAAGTATAGGAAAGAGAATAAAAGGGGAAAGTTATCCATTCCAAAGATAACAGATAATAAATGAACCGAAGACAAAGGGTAGTAAGAAACCACAAAATAAAATGTCATAAATTAAGTGTAACTATATTTAAAAAATCACAAAAATGTAAGCAGATTAAACTCTTTAAAAGGCAGAAATAATCAGATTAAACAAAAATATCAGGTATAAGACTCATAGACATAGAGAACGGACTTGTGGTTGCCAAGGGCAAGGGAGGGAGGGGAAGGGATGGGCTGGGAGTTTGGGGCTGGTAGATGCACACTACTGCATTTAGAATGGATAAACAACAGGTCCTAACGCACAGCCCAGAGAACTATGCTCAACATCCCGTGATAAACCATAATAGAAAAGAACACAAAAGAAGAATGTGTCTCTATATGTGTGTATGACTGAGTCACTCTGCTGTACAGCAGAGATTGGTACAACGTTGTAAATCAACTCTGTGTCAATATTAAAATATATCAGGTATATTATGCTTTTAAAAGGTAAAACAAAAAAGCTTCACAGAAAAAATCAAATGAAGAGATAGAAAAGGTATACCAAAAAATCTGGGAAAGTAAAATTAATGACAGACTAAAAAGAATTTGAGAAATCAAGATTAATATGGATAAAGAGGCTCATCAAATAAAATAAACAGTGCTCTAGGCAGACTTAACTATATGACATCGCGTGCACCTAACAACATAGCCTCAAAAGATATAAAACAACAACTGAAACAGAAGGAAATTTTGACAACTTCACTATCACATTGGGAGATTTTAATAGTGCAATTAAATTAAAATTCAGCAATGAATAACCAAGGAATAAACCTAACAAAAATGTACAAGACTTTTACACAGGGAATTAAGAAACTTTATTGAGAAATAATAAAAAAGACAAATAAATGGAGAGGTAATCCATGACTCTGAATGGAAGACTCAATATTGTAAGGATGCTAATTCTCTCCAAATTTACCTATAGATTCAGTGTAATTTAAATAACCATTCCAAAAGAAAAATTAATTTTCTTTTAACTAATTAACCATATGGAAAAATATATACTGGTCTCCTACCTCACACTAAACACAAAATAAATACCATGTGGATTAAACCCCTAACTGCAAAAGATAAAACTTTAAAACTTTTAGAAGATATTATGAAGTACAGAAAGATTTCTTTTAAAAGACATAAAAATCATAAACTACTAAGGAAAAGACTGATAGATTTGAATATTTTTAAACTCAGCAAAGAATATCATAAATAGAAGTTTAGAAGTATCATCAACAAAATAATATATTGAGACCACCCATGAATAAATCCAATCCAATAGAAAAACAGGCAGAAGGAAGGAAGAAACAAGGGAGGGAAAGAGGAGGGAGGGAGGGAGGAAGAGAGGGGGAAAGAAAGGGAAGGGAAGGAAGGGAAGGGAAGGGAAGGCAAATTTTTAAAAAGAGAAAGCACAAATAGCTCATAAACATGAAAATATGTTTAACCTCATCAGTAACCAGGAAAATGATTTAAATGATTTAAATCCCAGTGAGACACCATTTCACACCCTATATGCTGGCAACAATTTTTTAATTGAATGACACCAACTGTGTGCAAGGATGAGGATCCATAGGCACTCTCATGCTAGGCACTGCCTGGTAAGTTGAGGCATGCACACAGCCCAGGACCCAGCCATTCCACTCTTAGCAGGTGCATCAGGAGACAGGCACAAGAATGTTCACAATAGCCCAAACTGGAAACAACCCAAACAACCACCACCAGTAGAAGTGATAAAACAGATTGTGTATACTCGAGCTATACAGAAGTGAAAATAAAGTATATCAGCATAGATGCATCTCAGAAACAATACTGAACACAGTTCAAATACAGGCAAATTAAATGATACAAACATGGGGTAAACTGTCAGGCAAACCAAGATAATGGTAAACATCAAGTTCAGGATAGTGGTTACCTTTAGGTGAGCAGAGGAAGGACCAGTAAGGGTACTGGTAGTGTTCAGTGTTCTTTGTCTTGGCCTGGGTGCTAGGAACATGGCTGTTCATTTATCACTGTTCTTGCAGTATTACACGCTTGTTTTCACACAGTCTTTTCATAAATGCCGTGTTTTAAATTTTATAATTATTAAAATTAATTAATAAAAATAAAAAGTGCTTTAGTGTTATGTTGTGATAGTATTACCAGACATATTTAGCATATTTTCAACTTGCCTGGCAACAAATATTCTTCTTTTCATTGTGTCCAAAGATAACCGTGTAGCTTTTTGAAGACTGTCTAGTAATTGATGAGAGAAAAAAGCGTAGACCTCTTTACATTCCTGTAATGAGAAATCATATTAAATTTGGTACAAAAAATAAAAACTCTAACACCTCCAAAGCAATAATACAATATTAGAAGTGACATGCGAAAGATGAAAAATAATAAACTATACAATTTCAATTATATTGTAGAAATAAATTCAATCCTAAATTACTTGCTTTTTTAAACAAGTAAGAATACGTGAAAGGTGTGCTTTCATAAACACTCTAGCAAATTATAAGGCATTACTCAAAAGCCAAAATTCAAAAACAGCTAATTGAAAATAATCCTGGTTTGCTCAATATTCAATAATTCACTCAACAAAACTGAAGCACTTAAGTGTGGTGCACTTTTCAATGCTTAGAGGTATGGGCACAAGAGGATATGTATGTAGTCTCCAACCTCAAAAATCTCAGCTTGGTGGATAGACATATTTTAAAATGTATGATACCAAAATACATAGGATGAAACTTCCACTGTCCCGGCACCATGGTTTGTCCCTCTCTGCAAGCCCTTCTTTCCCACCAGAGAAGAAGTAGCCACATTTATTGGTCAGAGCACAGAATAAATATTGAGCCTGGGCAGGAATCTGGGCACTACGTCTTGCTTGCACAGTGATTCACACATCCGGAGCCAGGCTCTGGCCACACTGTTCCTCTCCACCCTACGCTCTGACCCTCTGAGTCTGGGTGGGCCAGTCAGGTTGAGTGGAGTCAGAAGGGAGGCCTATCAGGTGTGAACAAAGAGGAATATGATTGGATTGGTCAACTACCAGGCTAAAGTGCAGGCATGACATAATCAGATGTTTACGTTAGACCACTGTGGAAGCGATGTGGAAGATGGATTTGAGAGGCAGAGGCTGTTTAGGAGATGTCTGCACTGATGCAGCTCTAAGTGATCTCCCATTTTGAGAGGCTCTGATGGTACTCAGTCTTGCTCTAAGGACCCCAGCCAGTGTCAAAGGGAATGCAGTTGGAAGCGAAGAACTCTCCTGCTGACCCCCACCAACTGATAGTGGCTGCCTGGTGCATGGTATTGAGAAGCAATCTACAGCTAAAATCTAGACTCAGCGGGAAAGTGTTTCCCGATCAAGTAGTGATAGCATCCTTGAGTCAGAAGGTGAAAGTGAAACAAACGTGTGCTGTTTATTTCCAAGACTGTGTTAGGGTAGGGGTTAGAGAGTGTAAAAGAATGTAAAACGGAGAAAGAATGAAAAGATGAGTACGGGGCTTCCCTGGTGGCGCAGTGGTTGAGAGTCTGCCTGCCGATGCAGGGGACACGGGTTCGAGCCCTGGTCTGGGAGGATCCCACATGCCGCGGAGCAACTGGGCCCGTGAGCCACAACTACTGAGCCTGCGCGTCTGGAGCCTGTGCTCCGCAACGAGAGGCTGCGATAGTGAGAGGACCGTGCACCGCGATGAAGAGTGGCCCCCGCTCGCTGCAACTGGAGAAAGCCCTCACACAGAAACTAAGACCAACACAGCCAAAAATAAATTAAAAATTAAAAAAAATTAAAAAAAAAAAAGATGAGTACAGAGGATTAAAAGAAAACTGACGGGAGCAGGAGAAAGCAGGAATTAGTACAAATGTGGGAGTGGCATTTAGAGTTGATGCACGACCAGAAGGCCTAAGACGGATGAAGAATCCCCATGTCTCCTCCTCAACTTTCATTCTCAACACAGCTCAGCATAATGTGAGAATCTGCCCACCTGGGGTTTCTCCTGCGGGAGAATCCACAGTGTTAATAAAAAATGCAGATCCTTGGACCCCAAGAGAATCAAAACCCGGTCTTGCAATACAGGTAATTCTATTAAAAACAATAACTGAGAACAAAGTTCTCCACTTTGAGTCAAATGGATCGGCACTACAATCCCAGATGTGACATTTACTACATAAGAAAACACAGTCAGTGTGTTGTGTCAGGGGAGATAACTATATAAACTGTAATTGATAGAATAGCATTAAAAGTTGACAGTGCTGGGGAAAACTGTAAGGATTGCTGTATCTTGTCAGATGCTACAGTATAGAATTGAAAATTATATTTTCTGGATTTTGTTATAAATCCACACAGACTGCTTGCAGAACTGCCTGGAAAAAAAAAACCCCACCATTTGGGGTTATCTACAATCCTATGAGTCATAATTCTGTGAAATTGCATAAGGTTGCTTTACAATAAATACCTTTTTAAATTCATCTTCTTTATGATTAACATCAACCTCAGGCACAATATTAGTCTCATAATCAGCACTTACACCCTCTTCTGTTTCACTTCCAAAAACAACATGTTTTCTCTGTTCTATAGATAAAAGATAAAACAAAAATATAACAGTTAATACTTGGCATTTGGTTTATGCTATGCAACCAAATCTTCTTAGGAAGGTCCTTCTTAAAAAAATTCTTAATTTAAAAATTAAAAATTTGTTGCTGGGAGAAATCACCCTTGAATTCAATTTAAATCACCCATCTCAACAGAATTAACATTCTATTAAGAAATACACTCTTTAAATATACTGTACTCTGTATTAGTATTTAGAATTAAGAAACATTTAAAGAGGGGTTATTTTACAGGCTCTCTTTCTAAAATACCTGTTTACCTTTTGGGTTTGCCATCTTAAGCTGACATGTTCGTGGTTTTGATACTTCTGATGAAAACTACTTAAACTAAGTGGAAAACCTCTCAGAGAAAGAAGAGATGCAGCGAATACTTGTTTAAGCTGGAGTTTCTCAACCTCAGCACTACTGACAGGCTTTGTTGTCGCAGCTGTCCTATGCCATAGAGGATATTCAGCAGCGTCCCTGGCCTCTACTCACTAGATGCCATCCCCACTCAGTGTGACAGCCAGCATGGTAGAATGCTGTACCAAAAAAAAAACTTAACATAGCAGGCCAGAGACTGCTATCCATGGAAGGGCCTGCTTGCAAGGTTGGTCCCCAGTAAGTATCTATGAACTTGGATTTCAGAGGGGTGCCCACCATTCCCTAATTCATAAAAAGGGCTCACTGTGCCTAAAGTGCAAACGGTGAGGTTTATGTTGAACATCTGCTCTCCTTCTGGGAGTCTGGAATTTTGGTGCCTGTCAGGCACAAGGTGCCTACTTGAGAACGTACCTGTAACACTTGTGATTGAAACATTGTAACCAGCCACATTACCTGGTAACTGTTTTGCTGTTTTCCCACTGTATTTAACTTCATAAATAGTCTCAAATATTGATATAAGTTCTTTGACAGCTTCTTCCACATGCTTACTTTTGTGGTTTAGAACCTCAGCCCATTCTTTTGTGTATGTCTATTAAATAAAGAAATGACTATTAATTTCCAGATACTTAAAACTACTGTGAAATTTATTAATACGACTTCAACTTATCAAACTCTAATGTCATTTGAAAATACCTAGAGATAGTGGCCAATAGCATAATGTTTCAGACCCCAAAGTGTCAATGGCTAAAAGCAGCTTGAGACAGCTGCTAAGTCTCAAGCAAAGAAAAGGAGAAAGAAGAAAAATTCAAAGTTTTTTTTTTTTTTTGGCCGCACACGTGGCATGCGGGATCTTAGCTCCCCGACCAGGGATCGAACCTGCGCCCCTGTAGTGGAAGCGTGGAGTCCTAACCACTGGACTGCCAGGGAAGTTGCAAATTCAAAGTTTTTTACCTTACCTGACTCATTCACACACAGAGATCTACAGTCCTATTCATATGGGCAAAAAGAAAGAAGCCTGAAGGCCTAGGAGATGAAGATGTCAAAGTCGAAAATGAGAAATGGTTTTTAAAAAGGACAATCCAGGGACTTCCCTGGTGGCACAGTGGTTAAGAATCCACCTGCCAATGCAGGGGACATGGGTTCGAGCCCTGGTCCGGGAAGATACCACATGCCACAGAGTAACGAAGCCTGTGCACCACAACTACTGAGCCTGCGCTCTAGAGCCCGTGAGCCACAACTACTGAGCCTGCGTGCCACAACTACTGAAGCCTGCGCACCTAGAGCCCGTGCTCTGACACAAGAGAAGCCACCACAATGAGAAACCTGAGCACCACAACAAAGAGTAGCCCCCACTCGCCGCAACTAGAGAAAGCCCCAACGCAGCAACAAAAGACCCAACGCAGCTAAATAAATAAATAAATAAACTTATTTTTAAAAAAAAGAAAAGAAAAAGAATGAAAAGGACAATCCAAAGTGTTGTTTTGAGATTCAAATGTGATATGGTTTTTAAATGAGCATGATGTTGTATGCCAGGCATCAATTTAAGAGCTTTATGTGTATGAACTCATTTAACTAAATGACAACCTCCTGGGATAGGTAATATTACTGTACCCATTTCACAGATGAGAAAACTGACTCTCAGAAAGAATTAAAAATTTGCCCAAGGTCACACAGTAGGTGGTAAGAATAGGGGTTTGAAACCAGCTTTGTGTGATTCTAAAAGCCTGTGCTTTTTGCATTTTGAACTTTTCTAATAGTGAGCAAAGGCTTTAGGAAGAAGTGGAGAACTAAATTCAGAAAAGAAAACTGGATTATAAAATTGAATAGGCCCTTTAACATACAATGTCCATGCGTCTTAGGAAAGAGAAAAGTAAATGGAAGCAGCCAACTTGGGCCTTCAAAATCACCTCTGCAAAGGAACCCAAGCCTATCTATGCAACCTCTCCTCAGATAAGTCTTGGGAGATCCCATATTCCCTCTGTACTGCCTTCATGTGTTCCTTTCTTGGCTACTAGATTGAGAGAGAGAGACTTGCAAGTTTGTCCCCCCCGATTTACACCACCTCATCTGCATCTGAACCCATCTTCATCTTTTCTCAGTCTCAGGGGAAACGGTGTTCCTCCTCCCACCTGAAGACACTCTCTGATCCTCCCCACCCCCACGAACTCTTCAGATTTTGCTCCATCATTCACTCATTACACCCTTTCTAATTTATTCAACACAGTGTTAAACTTTGGAATGACAATGGTAGTTGAGAGCCACTTCAGTCTAGCAAGGAAAACAAGTGTTAAGCAAGTGGACACTCACAGCTGATCATGGAAGATTGGACACACGTGTTTATTTACACACCCCCTCCACTTGCTTTGAAATTCCCTAAGAAAGAAACCAGACTACTAGTCAAACATGACAGATTAAACATATGTTTATCTTGGTAATCCCATGATATCTCTGGAAACCTAGACAAAATAACAAAAAGTCAGCTTTTATGTTAAAAGAACAGGGTCACAGGAATAAGTGGGAAGATGCCACATAAATTCTTCTGTATGTTTCCAATGCTATATAATAATAAAGTTAATGGAATTTGATAATTGGTGCGAGGACCACTGAATATCCACTTGCAAAATAATGAAACTAGATCCTGAGACCATACACAAAAACTAACTTAAAATGAAGCATAGATCTAAATGTAAGGGCGAGGGACTTCCCTGGTGGCGCAGTGGTTAAGAATCCGCCTGCCAATGCAGGGGACACGGGTTCAATCCCTGGTCCAGGAAGATCCCACATGCCGCAGAGCAACTAAGCCCTTGCGCCACAGCTACTGAGCCTGTGCTCTAGAGTCTGTGAGCCGCAACTACTGAAGTCCGTGCACCTAGAGCTCGTGCTCCACAACAGGAGAACTCACTGCAATGAGAAGCTCGCGCACCGCAATGAAGAGTAGCCCCCACTCGCCACAACTAGAGAAAGCCCGGGCACAGCAACAAAGACCCAAAGCAGCCAAAAATAAACAAATAATTTTTTCAGGTAAATAAATGTAAGGGCAAAAACTATAAAACTCTTTTAAAAAACATAAGCATGGATCTTCATGATCTTGGATTAGGCAAATTTTTCTTAGATATGACACCAAAGCAAAGCAACAGCAAAAAAATATATAGATGAATTGGACATCACCAAAATTTAAAACTTTGGGCCTTCGAAGGACACCATCAAGAAAGTGAAAAGACAACCCACAGACTGAGAGAAAATTCCGGCAATCTGATACGGGACTAGTATCTAGAACATATAAAGAACTATCACAACTGAAACATAAAAAGACAGATCATCCAATTTTAAAATGAGCAAAGGATTTGAATAGACATTTCTAAAAGAAGGTACATAGAAGGTTAATAAGCACATGAAAAAGTGTTCGACATCACTAGCCATTAGGGAAATACAAATTTAAGCCACAATGAGATACCATTTTACTCCATTAGGAAGGCTATAATCAAAAACACAAATAATAAGTGTTGGCAAGGATGCAGAGAACTTGGAACCCTCATACACTGCTGGTGGGAATGTAAAATAATGCAGCCACTTTGGAGAAGTCTACCAGTTCTTCAAAGGGTTAAACTTGGAGTTAACATATGACCCAACAATTCCACTCCTAAATATACACCCAAGAGAAATGAAAACGTGTCCTTTCAAAACTTGTACATTTATGTTCACAGCAGCATTATTCATAATGGCCAAAAAGTGGAAACAACCTATATGTCCATCAACTGATGAATGGATAACTAAAACGTGGTCCATCCATACAATGCACTATTATTCAGCAGTAAAAAGAAATGTAGTACGGATACATGGGACAATATGAATGAACTTTGAAGACACTGTGCTAAGTGACAAAAGAGCCAGTCACAAAATACCACATACTATATGATTCCCTTTGTATGAAATGCCTACAATAAGCAAATCTGTAGAGGCAGAAAGTAGAAGAGTGGCTGCCCAGGGCTAGGAGGGTTGAGAGGAAATTGGTAATGACTGCTAATGAGTATGGTATTTCTTTGGGGGTGATGAACAGTTCTAAAATTGACTGTGAGGGAGGTGCCTGGCTAGCGCTGCTGGCTCAGAAGCTCAGAGAGGGACCTCCTGAAGCTGGTACATCTGAGAGGCACACAAGGCTGATTCCGGAAAGGCTGGAAAAAGCTAGGGCCTGGAACTAGTGGCCACTGCCAGGGTGAAGAGCTATAGCTCATGTAAAGGCGTCAGCAACAAGAGGCAAAACAGGAACGAGCAAGCCCATTCTCTCTTGTCCAGCCTCCTATTGCCCCCACTGCAAAGCCTACAAGGGAGCCAGCTGGCCAAGGATAAATGTAATTTGCAGAGTCATAGAGTAGAAGGACAGATTTGAAGCTAACACAAGGTAGCTTTTTAATAATTAACATAATCTGTCCTACAACCACAATTAGGTACTCCAAGATAAGGAGGACTTGTCATTACTGCAAATAGCCCTGGTTCCCAGTATTGTCTGAAACCACTGGTTAGTGCAAACTAAATTTGTCCCCCCAAATTAGCGTTATATATAGCACGTTTCCAAAACTGATTTCTTTCCAAAGTGTTATCCAACTTGCTTTGTCATTACATATGTTATTCTGTCTTCACTGTAATGGTCCACCTCGTGATAGGCTTGTGGGAAGGCAGCCCATGTGTTACTAGATCTTAGATCCCTCTAGGGCAAGTGACTGGGGCATACTGATTGACAAAGGTGCTCTTCAAAGTTCCACTTCCTGTATTTTGACTTGTGCCATCAATGTAACCAGCACATTCACACTCAGTCACCTTTAACCGATCCTAATTTGCCTCGTTTGTGTGATTCATTTCTTTTTCTATGCACATGAAAGTTTTTTGTTCGTATGTTCAAAGTAAATTTTCTTTGGTAGTGTGAATTTCACCCCACTGAGCAGTGGATAGTGTCAGAACTGTTACGTGCACATACCAATAGAAATGATTTTCATTGTAAAGGAGACAAAATGAAGGAAACCAATGTAGAAATTTCCCTACTCCTTCATAGGCTGTTCGTTTATAAGTAAGACCTGGTATGAAGTATATACTGTCGGATTCTAGAATGAGTGAGAAGAAAATGACAAGGAGGAAATTACCCCTCATCCCCAGGCAGGAAACAGGAGACTTTTTTGGAAAATTTCAATTGGTGAAAAAAGACCCACACAGCATTTGAAGGGCTCTCCGTCCTAGAATAACACGGAGCCCAGGAAATAGGGCAGACTCTATTTGCCAACTCAAGAAATAGTACCCCAAGTATATTAGTTAGAGATGCAGAAATAATACTATAAGAATAGCTAAAAGAAAAAAAAAAAAAAAAGAATAGCTAAAAGTTAACAATGAGTGCCTTTCCTAGCACCTAGGTTGTGCTCTCCAAATACCATTTTCCACAAGTAACACTGAAAGGTATGAGGGCTGACTGGAAAAATGAGTAACCAGGGCAGGAAATGTGCAAGATAAGCCTAAGATTTCCTACGGTTCCAGGAAGCAGGAAAGCTTTCAAAGACTACTGGAGTCATATCAAAAACACAGAAGCCAGCCTGTAGAATTCCACTGGACAAAGATGAGAAAATTTAAACATAAAAAAGAATAATGACTGCAATGGACTGAATCCCTCAAATATATAATAATCCATATATTCATAATGATCTTTAAATAATTTAAACCGCAATGGGTATTTTAGCCAACTCATTATTTTGAAAACTGGTATATAAAAGAAAAACTGAAGCATTGAACCTGACTTTTCTGTACAAACATTATTTCACAGTAACTAACCAGATAATGAGGGAAATTTCTTCTTTATAGAAATATTTTATCCATAAATGCTAAAATTAGAAAATCAACATTTTGCAATCTCTAGGCAACAATAATGGCTCTAGGCAATAATAATCAAAGGCTGCTAAACTCTTCAGGTGAAAGGTCGGTGGGAAACTTTATGATAATAGATAAAGCTGACTGCACCTCAGCGCACTAATTAACCTTAATATCACGAAAAGGGAAACAGCCTGGTAAAATGTGCCTCCTGATGTAATGCAATAGGAAGTACACAGTGTCACCTGTGGACTATTCAGTCAGGAAAAGAAAAAGTAATTGAACCTGAACTGAATCAATCCTCCAGAGCTAATTAAAATATACAGGAAACTCAGGGGATAGAAGAATATGTTAATATGCTAAATCATACTACTAGGATATGATCAGCAAAATTTAGAACATGGAAAATTCTATAGGACAAATGATCCCATTTCTTCAATAAATGAAGAGCATAAAAAGAAGGAAGATGGAAAAAAAAAAAACTTGAAAAGACATTTCCCCAAAGAAATATACAAATGGTCAATAAACACATGAAAAGACGCTCAGCATCAGTAGTCATTAGGAAAAGGCAAATCAAAACCACAATGAGACTTCGTACCCATTCAGATTATTATGAAAAATGCTTTATTTTAAAAATGGAAAATAACAACTGTCAGCAAGCAGGTGGAGAAATTGGAACCCTTGTTGCACATTGCTGGTGGGAAGGTAAAATGGTATGGCCACCGTGGAAAAATATCTGGTGATTTCTCAAAAGCTAAACATAGAATTAACATGTGATCCAGAAATTCCACTCTGAGTATATACTCAAAAGAACTGAAAGTAGGGAGTCAGATAATTATACACTAGTGCTCACACTAGCTTAATTCACAATAGCTAACCCAAACGTCTACCAACAGATGAATGGATAAACACAATGTGGCATATCTATACAATGGAATATTATCCAGCTCTAAAAAGGAATCAAATTCTGATACATGCTACAATATGGATTAACCTTGTGCTAAGTGAAATAAGGCAGATACAAAAGGACAATGTCGTATGATTTCACTTACATGACATACATAGAATAGGCAAATTCATACAGATAGAAAGTAGAATAGAGGTTACCACGGTCTGGGGTGGAGGGGAGGGAAATGGGAAATTATTGTTTAATAGGTACAGAGTTCCTGTGTAGATGATAATAAAAAGTTCTGGAAGCAGATGGTGGTAATGGTTACAGAACACTGTGAATGTACTTAATGCCACTGAACTGTACACTAAAAAAATGGTTAAAATTATAAATTTTGTGTTATGTATATTTTACTGCAATAAAAAAGATACAAGCAAAGAAAGGGGAGATGATGAAAAGAAACTTAAGAGGTATATGAATCAAATGCAATGTGTGAATCTGTTTAGTTCCTAATTCAAACACATCAACTCTAAAAAGAAAGTTTCTACGAAAGTTAAATATATTCATGATCTATGACTATGACCCAGCAATTTCACTTATGGGAATATACCCACCAAAATAGGTGCTTAGGTTCACACAAAAAAAACCATGTACAAGAATGCTCAGTGTATAATCAAAAGCTATGAACTACCTAGATGCCTTCAACAGTAGAACAGATACATAAATTGTAATAAACTCAGAAATTTAAATACTAGTCAGCAATGAATGAGAATGAAAGAACCCACTATCGCACCCAACTACACAGATGAATCTCACAGACCCTGAGCAAAATAAGCCAGACATAAAGAATATGTGTGGGACTTCCCTGGCAGTCCCGTAGGAAAGACTTTGCCTTCCAATGCAGGGGGCGCGGGTTCGATCACTGGTCGGGGAAGCTAAGATCCCACATGCCTCGTGGGCAAAACACCAAAACATAAAATAGAAGCAATAACACAACAAATTCAATAAAGGCTTTAAAAATGGTCCACATCAAAAAAAAAAACTTTGAAAACAAGAATATATGCTGCATGATTCCATTTATGTGAAGTTCAAAAACAGGTAAAGCTAATATACAGTGACAGAAGCCAAAATGGTGATTACTTTGGGGTGGAGGATGTTTGTTGCCTGGAATGGAGCAGGAGGGAACCACTTGCAGTGAAGGAAATGCTCAATATCTTGCTCTTGGATTGGGACTTCCCTGGTGGTCCAGTGGTAAAGAATCCACCTTACAATGCAGGGAACGCGGGTTCGAACCCTGGTCAGGGAACTAGGATCCCACATACCACGGGGCAACTAAGCCCACGCACCACAACTACTGAGCTCGTGCGCCTCAACTAGAGAAGAGAAAACCCACATGCCACAACTAGAGAGAAGCCTGCGCACCGCAGGCCTCAACGAAGATCCTGTGTGCCACAACTAAGGCCTGACGCAGCCAAAAATAAGTAAATTAATAATAAATAAACCTTAAAAAAAAAATCTTGCTCTTGGAGAAGGTTACAAGGGTGTGTCATATGTAAACATTCACTGAATAGTGCACTTAAGATTTGTGCAATCTGCTGTATACACATTATATCTCACACACACAAAAAAAGACATAGGCCTAAAATGAAAAGTAAGCTGAAGCTACAGCTTTTGTAGGTTTTTTCCCCATAACCAAAAAACCACATGAGGCCTTGGATCCCTTCACAAGGGTAGGAGGTTGGAACCCTTCCCCTTCCCCCACATGTCACCAGGCAAATCAAGGGCTACGGTCTCAAGCACAGTTAGCAACCTTGGTTGAGGCTCTGGGGTAGACAGACAACGTCTCCCTTGGAAATTTACAACCACTAGCTCACCTCACACAGGTTTAGGACTTGAGATTATATCTATACTACCTTGGAGTTTTGGAAATTCTATCGTGTGAGAAACTAACTCAAACTATCGACTGAGTTGGTAAAACTCCTAGGTACCACACAGGAGCAAATAAAGAGACAGGCTCTCAACTAAACAGACATGTGCAAATTAGCTCACAATCCAAAATATTAAAAACATGAAGACACAAGCCACCCTGAGCAAGATTTGACAGAGACAGCAAAGAGCAGAATTAGACCTCCAATTTCTTCAGATAATGGGACTGTTATAAAATATGTTTTAAATATCTAAATGAAGAAGTAGAATTTAAAAAGAGAAAGGAAGAAGATTATATAAAAGACCACATATATTTGAAAAAGAATAAAAAGTAACTTCAAGAAACAGATAAGTAAATTTGGGTAAATAGAAAATTCAAAGTAAGAGGGTAGAGAGTAGAAGTATACCCAAATATATTGATAGGATAAATGTGAATAGACTAAAATTACCAATTTTTAAAAAACAGAGATTTTTCAGAGTAGATTAAAAACAAAATCCAGCTAAATGTTCTTTACAAGAGAAAACCTAAAATAGGAGAACCCAGAAAGGCTGAAAATAACAGAATACAGAAAGATATATCTGGATAATAATAACCACAAAGAGCTGGTGTAACTACACTGATAGCAAACAAAACAGACTTTAAGGATAAAAAGCTTAACAATGATAATAGAGAAAAATGGCCAGGAAGATATAATCATTTTAAACTTGCATACTCTGAACACAGGATGTTATCATTGGTCATTTAGTGTTGTTTCCGTTACAGCCAAGGCCCCAACGCTGAAAACAAATGCTTTTAAGTTCCTACACATTATGAAAAAGGCAGTTTATCCAAAGGTAGCAGGGGAGGTAACCCTCAGCACATTGCCCGCCTTGAGGTTATAGAAGGGAAGTTTGATCATTGATAGAGATTTGGTAGAAATAAGTGAAGGGAATTTCAAAAGAGCTACTCAGAGACCTTGATCCATGACCTCTACAATCTGGGAATAGAGGGGATTCCCCATGCCTAAGTAGTCCTGAAACAAGAGGCTGGCTGGCTGCCCAAAAAGCACAGAAAGGTGTCCTGGGAAGAAGCAGCTGCATTTCCATAGAAAGAGAGGCAAAGGCACCTGTTTCCCATGGGTCAGGTTAGATCCCTTGAGATGGAGCCATCCTTGGTTGTCTTGAAAAGGACATTAGCAAGGTGACCCAAACCAGCAAGGTGGGGGTAGCTGAAGCACAAGGCAGGCAAGAAAGAAAAATGCCTTCACTTTACGTTTTGAACAAAACATAAAGTGAGTGCTTTTGAGAAAGACTGTGTTATATGCCAGGCCTCAAAAATGATTAGACAGGGTTCCTGTCTTTGTGCTTTTGAGCCAATGGAGGATAAATAGGTAATCAAATAAGATCACTATAATGTGATGCTGAGGAGGTTAGGTGGGTGCCACCGCCACTGAAGGATTTAAGCTGGGGAGTTTCCACAATCAGCTTTGGTGGCAAGGTGGAGGATGATGGATATGATGGGGCCAAATATGGCGGCAGAGAAACCAGTTAGATCACAACATCACATGCTCAACTCAGATGAGCATTAAAGGCCTGATCTGGAGTTCAGGCTTCTTGAGCATGAGCTTACACGTTCTCCTTGCGTGGCCCTTGCGATAAACCTTTCTCTGCTCAAAAATTAAATAAATAAAAGCATGACCTAAGAAAAGGGTAGTAGGTATGGAAAAGAAGAGGCAATTCAAGCAGAATCTTAGTAAGAGGCAAAACCTGGCTAAGCCCTAAAAGACTGACTGGGTTTGGGGATGCAAGTGAGGAGAGGAGGCTGGATGACGCCCAGGTGTATGGATGACTTAAGGGGAAAGGATGTGGTAGTTAAAACCATGAGTGTAGATGATATTGCCCTGGGAGCATGCACAGAGGAAGAAGAGCAGTGAGCACTGACAGGACCCAAGGGGACTCCAGCATGAGGCTGAGGACATTTTTAAGATAATGTCTAAGGTGTGACCCTGGGCTTGAGCTGTTGATATCTTATAAGTCTTTGGAGCTGAGGATGTCCAAAAAGCCCCCAGAATGTCTAAATGCCATGGACAGAGATTTCTACGTTTAGATTGCAAATTCACATTTTAGGTTTATGAGCCAATATTTCTATGAATAAAATATAATACATAAATGCATACCTCATTGAGTGTCAACATATCTTCTACTCTGGTAGCACCGCTTTCCGGCAGGGAAATTAACACTGTTTTGGCTATCTCCTTTAGAACTGTATCAATATGCATTTCACACAAGTCATTGATCTACCAATGAGAAAAACACACATAGAAGAAAAATCCTCTTTCATCCAAAATGCCCTTGAGTTACAAATTGATTTAGAGGGCTATATCTGGAAACTTGCAGCCTGAGACAAGCATAATTTGGTGGGAATTTTAGGAGTACATCTGCGCTTGACATGGAACTGAAGTTTAACTGAGCAGCAACATGTGCCATGACCTCATATGCGTTATCTCCTTCAGTCCCCATTCCAGCCCATGAATCATTACTATCCCAGTTTTACAGCTAGAGAAACCAAGGCTCAGATAAGTCAAGTAACCCAGGGAGGAACACACAGCTGGTGAAACTCAAAGAATCCTACCTCAGTTTATCTGACTCCCAAGCCTCTGGGTTTTGTCCATAACACTATGCTACCCCCACAGACAGACCAGCACATCTAAAAAGATCCGCATGTTTCATGTAGCAAACATATCAGAAATCAATAGACAGTCTCCAACTGGATGACTACCTCATCTAATTAACATTAGATGCCTTAAAATGTAAGCACTCCATCCTGCCATCTTGCACAGTCTACAACTATTCCATTTTCTAAACTACGCTGTGGTGTTGAACCATCGTTTTAACATATTGAAGGCAAGGTAATCTGGGGACAAGAACAAGGCAACCCTAAATGAAAAGGCCCCAAATCAGTTAAAGAAACATAAAGCTTTTTTTTTTTTAACGTAATGGATGTTCTTTTAGTTAAGAGTCACACCCTTTAAAGAGCTTTCATAGGTAATCAAACCATTACTTACAGCCTGAGTATTAATGTATGTAGTTTTTAAAAATGTATCCATCATACCTTCTTTAAGAGTTGATTGAACATATCCAAAACTGAGTCAACTTCTTGAAAAAAGCTTTCTAGTGTTAAAGATGACCATGTCAATATTGTGAGCCCTTGTCTCAACACAGATTCCACCTAGAAAAAGAGAAAAACAGTTTCCATTGTTAAAAAGGAGCATCTGCATTTATTAAAAAGGCTGCCTTTTATTACCTGGAAATATTACAGGCTGTATTTCCTTAATTCTATTTCTCTTCCATTATACCTAGTAAAGGTGACATTTTGTTTTTAATCATCTTTGGCTGTCCATAAAGCAATCATGGATTCTTAGAAAGTGCTCATTATTTAGATTTATTTGTTTTTCAAAGGCAACAAAACTTAAGACAAGAAATCATCCTGTAGGGAAAATAGAGCTATAAAGTTGAAGTAGAAAGAGGGTTTTGGCAAGAATAGATGTTCTAAAATCCATTATCTGTAGAACTGGAATCTAATTTGAAACGACAGGGAAGTCAATATAAGCCTTCAATATTACCAACCTTTTTCACTTTAGGGGTCATCAGATTGACAAACACAGGAGGCACTTCCTGACATAACTCATCATAATACTGCAGAAGACCCTGTTAAAAGTCAAAATGGCATGTTTTACTTTATTTTAAAGCAACAGTCATATTTTGATTCATACCCGGAAGGTTTCATTTTACCTGTTTCCTCATAGCCCTGAAAGATGGAGGCTGACTATTTATACTAATTTGCTATACTTTTTCCTCACCTGTAAATTACCTGGGCATCCCCTTTAAACAGTAAGTCATTGGAGATTCCTAGATTTACATTTTTCATAATTATTATTTGTCTTTCTAGATTTATGCCATTTTAAACGGTTTGGACAATTATTTTTTCGTTATGTCTGTCATTACACATTTTCACCCTTTCTGTTCCCTGTCTTCTGACATATTACAGCATACTTATCACTGATGCCACACTTGTTTTCTTGAATCAGAATAAATGTACACACAAAGCTATTCTATTTTCTTTTAGATATTTTTTACAGATGAACCATGATGATCAATTTTTTACCATTTTGTAACTTATTGCACTGTGATGGGAGATGTGGTTTCAAGTTAATTCTTCCCCAAATTAATAATATGAAACTGTTGCAATGTTTACTTAATAGCTTCAAAGTTATTAATTCCTTTCCTCCTTTTCTCTTACTTGTAGTTGAACTTTTATTTACACTTGACACTTGGCAAAGGACTTTGACTTTCATCATATTATTCAATACTAACTAAAATCCTGTAAGATTCAATGCATGTGATATTAACCTCAATTTATAAACAGTACTTTGACATTCAGTCATGTAAAGTCGCAACTAACCAGTACGAAAACCTAGGGCTTTTGATGCTGAAGCCAAGTTTTCACAATGCCAACATTCCTCTGAGGTTTTTTAAAGGAACATTTATTTATCTATTTACTGGCTGCATTGGGTCTTCCTTGCTGCACATGGGCTTTCTCTAGCTGTGGTGAGCGGGGCTACTCTTCCTTACGGTGCACAGGCTTCTCATTGCGGTGGCTTCTCTTGTTGCGGAGCATGGGCTCTAGGTGCGCGGGTTTCAGTAGCTGTGGCTCGCAGGCTCTATAGCACAGGCTCAGTAGTTAACGGCACACGGGCTTAGTTGCTCCGCAGCATGTGGGATCTTCCTGGACCAGGGATCGAACCCATGTCCCCTGCATTGTCAGGCGGATTCTTAACCACTATGCCACCAGGGTAAGTCCAGGTTTTTAAATATATATATGTGTGTGTGTATATATATGTATATAATATTTTGGTAAGAGCTAAAACTATTAAACTCCTAGAACAAAGCATATGCATACATCTTTGTGACCTTGGATTCAGCAATGATTTCTTAGAAATGACACTAAAATCACAGGGGACAAAAGATAAAGTAGATAAATTGGACCTTATCAAAATTTTTAAATGTTTGTGCTTTAAAGGATACTATCAAGAAAATGAAAAGAGGGGACTTCCCTAGTAGCACAGCGGATAAGACTCTGCGCTCCCAATGCAGGGGGCCCGGGTTTGATCCCTGGTCAGAGAACTAGATCCCACATGTAGGCCGCAACTAAGAGTTCGCATGCCACAACTATGGATTCTGCATACCACAGCTAAGAAGCTGGCAAGCTGCAACTAAGAAGCCAGTGAGCTGCAACTAAGGAGTCCTGGAGCCACAACTAAGGAGCCCACCTGCTGCAACTAAGACCCAGTGTAACCAAATAAATAAATAAATATTTTTTAATAAAACCCATTCTTAATTAGCTTGGCTTATAAAAAAGAAAAAAGAAATGAAAAAATCCACAGAACAGAAGAAAATATCTGCAAATCATGTTTCTGATAAAGAATTTGAATGTATAATGAATTCTCACAACTCAATAATAAAAAAAGACAAATAACTCAATTTTTAAATGGGTAGCGATTTGAATAGACACCCCGCCAAAGATCTACAAATGGCCAATATGCACGTGAAAACATCCTCAACATCAACAGCCATGAAGAAACGCAAATCAAAACCACATGCAAATACCCCTTCACATCCAAATGATGTTTAAATGAAAAAGACAGACAGTTACAAGTGTTGGCAAGGATGTGGAGAAAGTGGAACCATCATCCACTGCTGGTGCACATATAAAATAATGCATGCAGCCTTTTTGGAAAACAGAGTGTGTCAGTTATTCAAAAGGTTAAACATAGAGTTACGAAGTTAATGAAACCCAGCAATTTCACTCCTAGTTTATATTCCTAAGAGAATGAAAATATATGTCCACTCAAAAGCTTGTATACAAATGTTCACAGCAGCATAACTCATAATGCAAAAAAGTGAAAATAACCCAGATGTCCATCAACTGATGAATGGATGCCTAAAATGTGGTATAACCACACAATGGAATATTATTTAGCCATAAAAAAGAATAAGGTACTGATCCATGGAACAATATGAACGAACTTTGAAAATATTGTGCTAGGTTAAAGAAGCGAATCACAAAACGCCACATATTGAATGATTCCATTTGTATGAAATGCCCAGAATAGGCAAATCCATAGAGACAGTAAGTAGATTAGTGGTTGCCAGGGGAAGATGTAGAAAGAGTTAGGGGAACATGGGGAGTGACTGCTAACGGATATGGGGCTTCTTTTGGGAATGATGAAAATGTTCTAAAATTGATGGTGATTGTGCAAGTGTGTGAATATACTAACACCATTAAACTGTACACTTAAAATGGATAAATTGTATGGTATGTGAATTATATCTCAATAAGCTTGTTACTTTTAAAAAATGGTTTTGAGACTCTCTATTCTAATACTCTGATCTTTTTTGTTGTTGCTCCATTTTACACCACAATGTTGAAAATCACTTTCCACTCATGTCATTTTACAGTCATACTACTTCATTAATTTATATCCTACTAGTATCATTAAACGTATTATAAAATATAATACACTTAATCTATAAAATTATAATACTAAGAATTTTTTAAACTCAGTATTCATCATTGTTGTTATCCAGAAGTCTAAATCTGATTCCTGATAATCCTTTCACTTCCTTCCCTTTTGTTTGCATGTCAGTATTTTAATGCTATCAAGAATCAACAATGGAACAGAATAGAGCCCAGAAATAAACCCATGCATATATGGTCAATTCATTTACAAACAACCAAGAGTATACTAAGAAGTCAGAAATATTCAGTGGTGAAAGGACAATCTCTTCAGTAAGTGATATTGGGAAAACTGGACAGCCACATGCAAAAGAATGAAACTGGACCACTATCTTATACTGTACACAAAAATAAACTCAAAATGGATTAAAGCCTGAAATTTAAGACCCGAAACCATAAAACTCCTAGAAGTAAACATAGGGGGTAAACTTCTTGACATCAGTCTTGGCCATGATTTTTTTGGATTTAACACCAAAAGCACAAGCAGCAAAAGCAAAAATAAATGAGACTACATCAAACTAAAAAGCTTCCTCATTTTGTTTTCATCAACTAAATGAAAAGACAACCTATGGTAAAATACTTACAAATCATATATGTGATAAGGGGTTAATATCCAAAATACATAAAGAACTCACAAAACTCAATAGCAAACAATCCAGTTAAAACATGGGCAAAGGAACTGAATAGACATTTTTCTGAAGAAGACATAAAAATGGCCAATAGGAACATGAAAAATTGTTCACCTTCACTAATCACCAGGGAAATGCAAATCAAAACCATAGTGAGACACCACCTCACAGCTATCAGAATAGCTATTATCAAAAAAAAGATAACAAATAACAAATGCTGGTGAGGATGTGGAGAGTAAGGAACCCTCAGGCACTGTTGGCGGGAATGTAAATTGGTGCAACCATTATGGAAAACAGTATGGAGGTTCCTCAAAAAACCAAAGTAGAACTACTATATGATCCAGCAATCCCACTTCTGGGATTTTATCCAAAGAATATAAGAATACTAATTTGAAAATATATATGCACTCCAATGTTCATTGCAGCATTATTCACAACAGCCAAAATATGGAAACAACCATCCATCAGTGGATGAAGGGATAAAGAGGTGATATACACACAATGGAATATTATTCAACCATGAGAAAGAAGGACATCCTGCCATTTGTGACAACATGGATGGACCTTGAGGGCATTATGCTAAGTGAAATAAGTCAGACAGAGGAAGACAAACTGTATAATATCACTTATATGTGGAATCTAAAAAATCCAACACAGAGTAGAAAAGTAGTTGCCAGGGGTAGGGGAAATAGGGAGGTATTAGTAAAAAGGTACAAACTTTCAGCTATAAGACAAATAAGATATGAGAATCTAATGTATAACATGGTGACTAGTTGATAACACCGTTATCGTACAATTGAAATCTGCTAAGAGAGAACTTAAATGTTCTCACCAATATATATATAGTGATGGATGTGTTAGTTAACTGACTAGGTGGAAGGAATCCTTTCACAATATATATGTATATCAAATCATCACAATGTACACTTTAATTATCTTACAATTTTGTCAATTAACCCTCAAATTCTCACCAATATATATATAGTGATGGATGTGTTAGTTAACTGACTAGGTGGAAGGAATCCTTTCACAATATATATGTATATCAAATCATCACAATGTACACTTTAATTATCTTACAATTTTATTTGTCAATTAACCCTCAATAAAGCTGAAATAATTAAAAGAATCAACATAATAACAAATTCCTCCCCAATGCTGCATTAGCACAACTGCAAAGGTATCTTTTTCTTTAAAAAAAAAAAAATACAGGGCTTCCCTGGTGGCGCAGTGGTTGAGAGTCCGCCTGCCGATGCAGGGGACGCGGGTTCGTGCCCCGGTCCGGGAAGATCCCACGTGCCGCGGAGCGGCTGGGCCCGTGAGCCATGGCCGCTGAGCCTGCGCGTCCGGAGCCTGTGCTCCGCAACGGGAGAGGCCACAACAGTGAGAGGCCCGCGTACCGCAAAAAAAAAAAAAAATACAAAAAAAAAAAACTCTTTCAAAATAACCAGAAAATAGAATCCATCTTACCTGCAAGTACAATTTATCTCCTTTCAATTTACTTTCCAATTTTAGCAATCTCTTTGCCTGTTCTGGTACATCCAGCTTCATTTTTATCATGCATTTAGTTTCCCGAACAACTTCCAAAATTTTGGGATCAAAATTAACCAGCAACTTCCCCGTTTCTGGATGTCGCACAAGAAGTGTGGCTTGCAAAGCTACAAATAAACAATTATTGACATAACTTATTCTAGATTTCTGTTATTCTAGATTTCTGCTTCCAGCCCTGTTTACATGCCTGTCTTCACCATTGAACTACTGACTTCTTAAGAATAGAACAATAGTTTTGGATATCCCAGGTGCTAAGGCACAGTATCTGATACACAGTCAGTGCTCAAAACGTAGATAAACGAATACAGAGTATCTGCAAACTATAAAATCAGATCCAGAGAGGTAAAAATGGACCAAGAATGGTTAGCCTTTGTGCTATGAACTGCGATACTTTTCTGAGTGGGTCTAAAAGGGTTGTAATACAATGTCAGTTTATTTTTATGGATTGTGACTGGGAGAGAGAACTGGAAGATGTGTCCAACTACAAAATATGACACACTTCATAGATTTCAAACCCTTTTCTACACCTAACTCCAAAGTGGCTTCTTTAAGGAGGTTTATCTGACTTAAATTGATAACTAGGCTCAGTATCAGTAAGAAATATTTATTAAACACCATTGAGTTGTGAACTCCTAGAATGTAGAGGAAGATATTTTTTAGCCTACACCTGAGTTACTACATGAACATCATTCATATAAATAGGCACTTTCAGATATGTTTTTTATTGAGAATTGAAATACATAATCCCAAATGCTTCATGCTGAATAGCCTTAGATCATTTGTTATCCTAACATGAATTACTTCTAGAGGCATATTAATAACACACTTATAGACTAGTATGTGCCAGCTTGAGTTGCATTTTATATTAACAAACACTGATAACATGAGAATTGGACATGTATCTTCCAAGCCTCACATTACTTCACAGACTATGGCTGCATCAAATTTCTAGTAAAGCAAAATAGACTGTATCTCTCTTTGAAGTTAGCTGACTTTTACTCAACAAATAAAATTACTCTTGATATGATTCTTAATGATGCTGGTTTCATGAAGATTTCAACTAAAAACTTTACCCAATTCATTTGGAATCTTTTTAAAATTTGGCTAGAAATCATTTATCCTCCCAAGTAAATTCCAAAATAACGTTGGGACATTCCAGTAATGAAATTTGTGTTCCTCAAGACAGTTCTGAGCTTCCTTGACAGGACAAAATGGTCAGCAAGACCACTAATAATAATGACAGCCAGGGCATCCCTGGTGGCGCAGTGGTTGAGAGTCCACCTGCCAATGCAGGGGACACGGGTTCGAGCACTGGTCTGGGAGGATCCCACATGCCGCGGAGCAACTAGTCCCGTGAGCTACAACTACTGAGCCTGCGCGTCTGCAGCCTGTGCTCCGCAACAAGAAAGGCCGCGATAGCGAGAGGCCCGCGCACCGCAATGAAGAGTGGCCCCCGCTTGCCACAGCTAGGGAAAGCCCTCGCACAGAAACGAAGACCCAACACAGCAAAAATAAATTAATTAATTAATAAACTCCTACCCCCAATGTCTTCAAAAAAAAAAAAAAAAATGACAGCCAGGAAGTCTGCTCCAGGACTGAGTGAACATTCTATGTGAATCATCATTAGAGAAACTTTATACAGCAAATCAAAAGGAGGCCAATACTAGTTCTCCAATTATTATTCCAAGTTTCTATATGGTTAAGTATAGTTACATCAATATAACAACAAGAAGCCTTCCAGAGCAATTCATTTCCACTAGCCTGTGTTCACATGAAAGGCATGTTTGAATCCTCGCCCTGCCACTCCCTAGCTCTGTGATCTTGGGCAAGTTACTTAACTTCTCAGTACCTCAGTTTCCTCATCTGTAAAATGAGGATAATAATAATTCCTCAGAGGGTTGCCATGAGAATCAAAGGAGGTTGTATATGTAAAGTGCTTAGACACAGCCTGGCATATGATAAATATTATATAAATGTTAACTATGACTGTTACTGAAAGGACACAAAGATGAAACAGACACAGAGAGTATTCCTGGAATGTGTAGGGGAGATAAGACAGATCTATAAAGCAACAAATGTCATGATAAAGTGTGGGGGGGGGGGGCCTCTGGAGGGGGAAGACATTATTATCGGCCAGGAAGAATAAAGAAGGGCTTTATAGATCAGGGGATTGTTGAACTTTTTATGGAATGTGTGCAGATAAGAGGAAAAATCAGCAGGACAAAAACAATTTAGAAAAGTGCATAGTATTGTAGAAGCAGAACAGTACATGCTCCATATTTCAATTGCTAAAAATGCTCTTTGCTCTCTTCTATAATGTGAATTATAACCTTCTTTTAATGCTCCTTTGAGACCGTTGCTCCATTAGCAGGTTTTCATTAGGATCCATAGGGCCCTACCATGTGCATTACCCAGAAACAGCTCGCCTGATAGAATTGGTGTATTTAAGGCTTAACTAAGGTGCCAGTTGGGAAGACATCCTGCAGGGTTGAAGCCCTGTCCTCCAGGATGCAATCATGCAGTGGATCAATGGCCTGTATATAGTGCTGTGGCCCCAACAGCTAAAGTACATGGGTCTGGAACCAAGAGTCAGAACTAGGAGTGGCCCCTCTCACCATCACTCCCAGTGAGCCGACCTCCGAATTTGTGCTTCCTATGCCTGCAATTCTGTGCTCTGCTGAAGTGGAGATCCTGGTGTGGGAGGGAGAAACTTTCCTACCAGGGGACACAGTCAGGGTTCCACCAAGGTTACGAATAAGAGGTTAAGGTAAATATGAGACAAAGCAGGAACCTGAACTGACCAACAACTGAGCCCACACAATAACAACAACATCCCAGGTGATGTCAGCATAGATGGATGATGGCTTAAAACCATCCATCCCTGCACCTCACACTTAACTCTTCCCAACACCTTGGCACCCCTCAGAGGTACTTGAACACAGCCCTAATACTCTTAATTTAATGGAGATCAGAACTGAAGTTAAATTCAGTTACAGGAAGAGAAAGAAAGGGAGGGAGGGAGGAAGAGAGGAGGGGAAAAAAGGAAGGGCGGGAGGAAGGAAGGAAGGGAGGAAAGGAGGAGAGAGGGAGAAAAGAAGGAAGACAAGCAAGCTGCAATTCCTTTTCCTCTGATTAGGACCGTGATTTGAATCTATAGCATGATAAAACTGGATATAAAACCTTCCCCAGTATATGGAGAAATATCAATAAGGAGTCTTGTTATTTACTTTTAAATACTGTTTTTCAGGATAAAGTCATAATCTTAGTATATCAACTTTAAGCTCATGACAATTTCTGCTTATAAAATCAGAATATTATTAACTGTAAAGAAATAAATAATTGTATCCTCCCCAAAGCTAAATTTAACCATCATACAGTTATATAAAAAAGATGTAAAAATTCTCCAGAACCACAAACTCATTCAAAATCTCCTAACACCCGCTCTGTAGTGTCACTGCAGTCTTACACATACCATACTGTAACTGCGAGATCTCTTTGATCCAGGCTGTATGATAGACCACCTCAAATTCCACCAGAACGTAGGAAATCTTATTATACTGACGAATGACAGCTTTGCCTTCCGCACTTGACAAAATGTCCGAGTTTTTCTGTTTTTTAAGGGAAAAACAAAGATTTATTTTTAAAAGTCTGCTGATTGTTTTCTTACCCAAACCGTAAAGCTATTTACATTTTAAATGACATCAAATAATGATACTACCCATTTAGATTTTACCTCAGACAAAAATCAGAGATGAGGAAGGCCAGACAAGCTACAGATGGAAGTAGGGAAACCTGATCAGTAGAAAGGGGAAACTGGAAAAGGAAATAAAGGATTTAAAAAGAGAGGTCTCTAGGCCTACGGCCGGTCCGAGGCACTGAAAGTCTCCACCTCCAGTGCTCTGTTCTCTCCCTACTTTTCTGGGCAAGATACAATGAACTGATCTTCCTTGAACTGTGAATATCAGGGCAAATTCCTAAATTCAGCACCAAAAAAAGAAGTAAGTATAGATTCCCTCCCTCCCTCCCTCTCCCTCCCTCCTCTCCAAATTAAAAAAAAAAAAAAAAACTAAATGTATATCAAAGAACAGAAACCAAATTTCTTTATGAAGAAATTGAACATTTTTTTGTTTTGATTCACACATTATCAAAAACAGGACAATCTCTGCTCTGTCACTATAAAGTCAATAAACAATTGAGTCCCCATCCTGGCCTCTTGTCTAAGGTCATCGTTTTAATTTTTTTTAATATTGAGAACAATAAAATAAATGATAGCAGCCAAACGGAAACAACAAAAACTTAATATTTGATAATGCTTAAATAATAAAATTATTTGCAGGACTGTTGTTTTGTAGCTATTTTGTTCCACGTTTAGGCCTAAGACATAACACCAGGCAAACCAACTCTGCTTTGCTACTCTGTCTTTTTAAAAAACAAAGCAAATGAAGCAAAGCAAACAGAAAACAACAACAACAAAAAAAAAAAAAGAGAGAGAGAAAACAAACTGGCAATTTCAGAATGCCAACAAGGCTTAAGACTATCCTGGTGTTTTTCAGAAATCTAATAGTCTTAAGGACACAGAGGATGAATGTACTCTATTATACTCTGCTCTTGGTCTCAGTTCAATACACAGGAATATACTCTGAATGCATCCTAGCCTTCAATAATGTGTATCAGTGACCTATCCGTCCACATATAGAAGTAAGTTTCAGTACTAGGCCTGTGTTCTATTATTTTCAAAACAATTATTTTACAAAAGAGAGTGTCCTGTTTATTAAGCGTCATAAATTTTTAAGATTCGTCCCCTTAGAGATTAACTATAATTAAATGGGATTATCTACCAAACATGAAAGAAATAGCTTAGTCTCTCTCAAGCATATTTGTAAACTAAATTTCCTTTGCCCAGTAAAAGAATTAGCTCTAGCTACTTTACTGGACACAAATGTTACAGGATAAAATATATTTCTTGTATTAAAAACCACCATGATCCACATACTGTAAATTTAACTATTGGCTTACAAAAAAATAGTTGATGGGCTCACTTATCCGGTGATAGAGCTGCCTCACCCAAAGGATCTTTCCTGCTATAGGGGGCATGTTGCGAGCCAGAGGTGGGTCATCTTTTTGAGAATGATAAAGCTGTAATTAAAGGTCTGGCATTAATGTTTGAAATTCAATACAATGGAAAAGGCAAAAATATATACAGCTATATTTGTATTGATGTTTTACCATTATTCACATGTTTTATACACAAGAGGTAGTCAATAAATACGTAAATGCACTCCAGAGATATCAACCTGAGGCTCAAAAACTATGATGATTACAATATACGACACTTAATTCTCTCTTAACCCTTACTTCCCATTACATGCATACTTTTTTTCTGCCTTTTATCCCCAATTTTAAGGATGTATTCAAAAGCTGGAGCTTGGGGTTGACATACACACACTACTATACATAAAATACATAACTAATAAGAACCTGCTGTACAGCACAGGGAACTCTACTCAGTACTCTGTAGTGGCCTATATGGGAAGAGAATCAAGAAAAAAAAGGAGTGGACATATGTATAACTGTTTCACTTTGCTGTACACCTGAAACTAATACAACATTGTAAATCAACTATACCCCAATAAAAAAAATTTTTTTAAGTAAAATTTAAAAAGAAATGAGGAAGAAGGTGGTCTTCTCCCCCTCCCAACTTTTCCTTTAATTATAAAACTTAGTTGCCCACTAAGTTCTCTGTGTGCAGCACCCTCCGACCCGCCGACTTGTAAGCCTCACAAGCGTCCTATTCTAATAAATCACTTCTTTTATTTTTTATAAATTTATTTATTTTATTTTTGGCTGTGTTGGGTCTTCGTTGCTGCGTGCGGGCTTTCTCTAGTGGCGGTGAGCGGGGGCTACTCTTCGTTGTGGTGTGCGGGCTTCTCATTGCAGTGGCTTCTCTTGTTGCGGAGCACGGGCTCTAGGCGCGCGGGCTTCAGTAGTTGTGGCATGTGGGCTCAGTAGTTGTGGTTCACGGACTCTAGAGCACAGGCTCAGTAGCTGTGGCACACAGGCTTAGTTGCATGCATGGTCCGTGGCATGTGGGATCTTCCCGGACCAGGGCTCGAACCCATGTCCCCTGCATTGGCAGGCGGATTCTTAACCACCGCACCACAAGGGATGCTCTAATAAATCACTTCTTGTATTTAAAAAAATTAAAAAATAAAGCAGGAGCACACAGCTACATTATATCTGTCATAATATTCTCCAGAGCCCATATTTTGATACCCAAAAATATTAACTTAAACGGGCTTTCCCATGCATACATGAATGCTGTCATAAAAAGACAGTTCTTAAGAGCAAAGGCATGTGATCTGGTTGTCCAGGGACACACACTGTCAGCACCTTCTCCCATAGAAAGAGGAGCATCAAAGATACTCAGCAGGGCTTCCCTGGTGGCGTAGTGGTTGAGAGTCCGCCTGCCGATGCAGGGGACATGGGTTCATGTCCAAACAACAGGGAAGCCCCTAAAAAAAAAAAAAAAAAAAAAAATACTCAGCAATGAGAGGATTTGTCTGATAAGCTTGGCACAAGATAATGATGGCAAATACTTCCAGCATATTTTTTCTTTTTGTACTGAAGTACCATTCTATTTATAAATATGATACTTGCCTTCTTAATAGCTTCAAGTTCAGCCACATAATACTGAAGAATAAGCCCAATGGTGTGGTTTATTTCTAATTGAAGACAGGGAATGTTCAGTTTTTGGAATCTAAAAGCAATTGAGGGTGAATAATTTAAAAATAAATGAGAAACACACTTAAGAATTGTTGCAATCCTAAAAATCCATTTACTCATTTGACAGATATTCACACCAGGCCTCATGCATTGCCCTAGGTTACAGTGATGGACAAGACAGGTGTGGTTCCAGCCCTCTTGGAGCCAATGATTACCTTACGGAAAAGGCAGAGATCGGTCAGGAGTGACATAAATAATTATTTAAATTACAAGGGTGCCAGAAATGCATGTAACAGGGGAACCCAGCCAAGTCTGGGAAGTCAAGAAAGACTTCCTTGAAAAAGTGACATCTGAACTCAGATTAAAAAGATGAGTGGGGAAAAAAAAAGATGAGTGGGGAGCTGGCTTAGCAAAGATGGAGGGGAGCTCAATGAATGTCCCCTTGCCAATATTACTGCTCACGTCATCCCAAATCGGCATAATGATATAATGATTTTGTCAGCCAAATGTCACTTCCACTAAGAGACTAAGTTAGGCATAGGAAATACTAGAACCATAACTTCCTGATAATAAAATGAGTTAACACCAGCATACCATAGGTAAAAAGAGAGAGACAGAGACAGAGAAATTGCCAAGAAAATGGTACTGCCATCTGTTTGTACAGTACTGTCACTCATCAAAATCATTATATGTCTGTTTCAACTCTTATGATGGTCTCATGAGGTAAGGTTTCACAGGTATGATCCAGCATTAGAGAGATGGGAAAGTCAGACCCAAACCCAAAGTCAGACCCAAACCCAGATCCACTGGCTCTCAGGGCAGAATTTCAAAACGGTCCCTAACATGCATAGTGAGCCCTTCCTGAGCTGCAAGAAAACGGCTTCTGGTCTAGCCCATCCTTCTAATCCAGGCTTTCCTGCCCTTTAGGGGAGCACCGCTGTCAGGACTAGAAGGAAAGGCAGCTACATAAGCACTCAGGAGGGAAAACAGAAAGTTTGGGGACCTACTATTCTTAGATAATTTCACTGTTAGAAATCCTTTCAGTATGCAGAATTAAACATTATTTGTTCCCTTTCCAATAACACTTACGAAATTAACCTTAACATATTACATAGCTGGGGGAAAATGTGAAATCATTTCCTTATTGAAAGATTTTCCGCTACCAAAAAATGCAATGAAAAATGAAAATGAAAAATATCATACTATATTTCAATTTTCACCAGTCTATTTAATGGTAATTGGGAGATTACTGTTTATAAGTTTTAAAGTTTACATAGGAGAGATTTCCAAAATTTTTTTGAAATTGTTATTTTCAGCTCTAAAGTTATCCCACCTAGAAACTATACTGCTTAACGCATTATAAATACCTTTGAAGCAGCTGAAGAGCCTGCTGAGAAGACAAAATTTTTCCAAAAGTACTGTTCATGAATGCCTGTATCTGTACCTGAAATGCAACATTAATGTTTGAATGATCTTTTGAGTTAAGGAAAAGATTAGTTTTGTTTAACAACAATGAATGATTCTCCTACAGAATCAAAATACGAGCCTCAAATACATCTACCATCTAAGCATCTAGAACTGCACTGTCTGGTATGGTGGCCACTGGCCACATGTTTCTACTGAGCACTTAAAATGTCACTACTTCTAAGTGAGATGTGCTATAAATGTAAAATACACACAAAACTTCAAAGACAGTATGAAAATAAGAATATCTCATAATGGTTTTTATTAGTGATATGTTAAAATAATATTTTGAATATGTTGGGTTGAATAAAGTATATCATTAAAAGTAACATCACCTACTTCTTTTTACTTTTATGCACGTGGCTACTAAAAAATTAAAATTATATATGTGGTTTGCATTTGCGGCTCATTATTTATTGGATGTTGACCTAGAGAATTTATCCAAGGAGTGAAAGTCCCTTACAAAGTCCATTTTTGGGGGAGATTTAGGATTTCTTAGCATGTCGGTAGAGCAGTGTAGTGACACTACAGACACCCAGGGTGAACAGGTGTCATTTTCTGACACGGCCGCTCTCAGAAACCTCTTTGCCACACTAAGGAGGGATAAGAAACCGAAAATGTTCTTCCAAGACTCCCACCATCCGGAACAGTGAACTCCAAACTCCTGGTGCCCAAGTGATGGAACTGAAGCACTCCGCAAATTACTTTCACTTATAGATTATATTGGTACTGTCTACAAGTACATACTACACCCATTAATCAAACATTGTAAAAGGAAGAAAAGTTAAAACACTGGCATATCTTTTTAGATACTAAAAACTTAATATGGCCTCTAAATTTACTGAAAGCTAAACTTGTATCCAAGACCACAGTAAAGGCTTTATAACATATAATCTTATTAATGAATCATAAAAATAATTTAAGCAATAAGTTTTTTAAAAAACACAAATTCCCACTGCTATCAAGATATAACTCCCAAAACCAAACACTAGAAGTAAAAAGTAAAATATGTCTCCCTATCAGAGTCTAACTTTCAAAAACTGAAAGGAAACCTGTGTCAAAAAGAAAAAGTGTTGTTGCTAGAATTTTAGGATCTTTTAAATTTATATTGCCCAAATTACATACAATATAGTTTTTAGAGAGTCTTTAAAAAAAAATAAATGAGAGGGCTTCCCTGGTGGCGCAGTTGTTGGGAGTCCGCCTGCCGATGCAGGGGACGCGGGTTCATGCCCCAGTCCGGGAGGATCCCGCGTGCCACAGGGCGGCTGGGCCCGTGAGCCGTGGCCGCTGAGCCTACGCGTCCGGGGCCTGTGCTCCGCGGCGGGAGAGGCCACAACAGTGAGAGGCCCGCGTACCACAAAAAAAAAGTAAAATAAATGAGAAAAAATATATCATCTTCCTCACCTTCTTGGCAAGGATTTAAGACTCAGGAAGTGGGCAGGGTATATTCTTGTCCCTCTCTGTGTCTCCAAGACATTCTGCAGCAAAGAGGAGACTATTCCCTGGGGCTACACCTAGGTTAACAGTTTTCAGTAAGAGAGTAACTGAAGTCATATTAGCCCAAAAGGTGAGAAAGAAACCTGTTACAGTCTCATCCCTCTGGTGTCCCTTCAGCTATGACAGACAGGAGGAGGGTCTCTTCAGAGTCATCCTCTAAGCTGCAGAGAGAATGTGGCCATAAAGCACAGTGCCAAGGGAAGAGTGTTCCATCGTCCTAACCTGCTCTCAAATCTTCTCACACTGAACAAGGAACAAGGCCTACGAATTCTCTCTTACACAGGACAAGTGACACTAGTCCTTGGCACAACAAAAATCGAATATATTTTTTAATACACATTAAAAATAAACCCAGCTACAATAAGCCCTTTGGGCTTCTGGTTAGTTACTGATATCTTTTATTGAATAAGCTCATTTTTCATTAAAAAAAAAAAAAAAAGAAAACATTTTGTGGGCTGGTAAGAAAATTATTCATGCTGGCAAATATTTCTGATCAATTTGCAAGAGTAATTTGTAATAAATAGTAAATATGTGAATTTCAGTACTATTGATTACATTTCAGCTTTACTAAATCAAAAGTGTGTATAATTACTTACCTCTAAAGCCTTGATTTTTGCCGTGAAATCTAAGAAATCCATGTCAAATTCTGTCCTTCTTGGATCCAAAATATCATACTGCTTTTTCTTAACCCCTTGATATATATTTTTGAATTTTATTGCCATAATGTCTATTCCCTCTATGGGAGAATTGCTCAAGGCTGAATATGTTTGCACAGTAGTTATCATTTCTGTAATCTTAAAAAGAAAAGTGTTACTTTAGTTTAAAAGTTAGAAATTAGCACCCTTCCCTAGAATTAACTCTTAATGAATCAATGATTTTTAAAAAACAAGCCAGTAAACAGGCTTTAGAATCATTTAAGGTAAAACCAACCAGAGGAGAGAAAACAGAAGACAAATTTCTGTTCCAGTCATTACTACTCTTAGACTATTTAAGACAGAGGATGTTCTGCCATAAGTAGAGAGAGTTTAGAGCCTTTCTCAGAATCTGATCACCTTGTCTTCCAAGAGGAGGTGGGGTGGTGAGGGACAGTGAGTAAAAGGCCTTGCAGAGGTCTAAATAGTTTCAGCATTTTGTTCTTGAGAATGTTCTGAAAATCGTTTCACTGGATCACTGGATTCAAAAGTGTTACCATCTTTCTGGCCCTCACCATAGTTCTGATATGTAACACTAGCATAATTCCACATTCAGGCAAAGGAAAGGTCACACAATCCTGAAAGATGACCGTAGTCACTTCTGACCCCTAAAGAACCCCGGAAAATCCTCACAATGAACTTTATTTCAGAAACAGCTGGCTCCATCTCAATGTACCAACACCACCTACTTCACCAAAAAAAAAATCTTTCATGTCCACAGGCTACTCAGTTCCTTAATATTCATCAAAATGATTCCCCATTTTGATTCCTGCTCTGGAAAACAATGCTCAAAGCTTCCCACTCCTTCGCTTCTCTCCCACAAATGTTCAGGGTGAGAAGAAAACTAAAGACAGAGCTCTGGGAAACCAAATTCATCAATATTGAGAAACCAAAATTCACCAAAATTTACATGGCAGAACAGAAACAAGGGATATTATACACGATTCTGGTTCTTTAGGGCAGACTAACACTCAATGCACCAAGTCTCCACCTACCAAAAAAGATGCGTTTCAGGCACCCTAAGCTGACACACTAGCACTTTCCTCCTCACTTGTTCCTTAAAGATCCCCAACATCTCTGCCCAACTCTGAGGTCCTGGTTCTCCAACCCCAAGCTCAATCCTGTCTGTCCTTTGACTTTCATACTTGGTCATCCTGACATCTGAATCTGAGCTTTCCCTAACAGGCTCTGGCTTAGCCTGCCCTTCTGTCTCTCCTCTTCAACTATTTAAGAGCTCATAGGTGGGGTCCCACAGTGGTCCCTGCTGTGCCCCACTCAGCAGGGGAAGCCCACCAAGGCCATTCAGTAACCACCTCTAAAGGATTATAAAAATTCTGGCCACATTTCCAGGTAACTATTATGCCCCACCTTTAAGAATCTGGACACCAACATCTACCAGTTACACCTGGGAGAGTTGCCAGTCAGCCGAGAAATTCTTAGCACAGGGGAGTTGGAATAACCTAGCAACCAGGATGCACTTCAAGTAAGGTCCCTAGGGAGTGCTGCGCTGGCTCTGACTGCTGAGCCTCTGTGGCATGAAGTTGTATCCTTACGACTACAGGCAGGGCTTCTCCAGAGGTAAGGCGAGGGAGTAGCTAATGTAGCTGGCCATTATTACCCACTCCCTCTAGCATCAGGAATGCTTGGGCTGCTGCTTTACAGATGGATGTTCATTATGCCCAGCATTAGACCTGCCACCAAAGATCTTTACTGCACACGGGCTAATAATTAAGGTCCAGCCTGGAAACTCTACCAAATGTAAAACTGCACCCAAGTTAGCAAGGGCCCCCGCTCCTGGAAAAATTAACAGTAACCAGGACTCACCTCCAGGTTTACATTCTGATGGTTTCAGAAATGTTAAACATTTCTGTAGAACAGGTCCTGACCAACGGGGCTTATTATTCATTTGATCCATGTCAATATCATTCTAAATTGGACATTTTTCCCCAAGAAATCCTCACTGTTCACAAAACAGCCTCACACAACATCTTCCCAGATGTGGCACCAAAAGCACAAGCAACAAAAGAAATACTTGATAAATTGGACTTCAACAAAATTTAAAACTTCCTGCTTCAAGGAATTCCCTGGCGGTCCAGTGGGCAAGACTCTGCCCTCCCAATGCAGGGGGCCCAGGTTCGATCCCTGGTCGAGGAACTAGATCCCACATGTATGCCACAACTAAGAAGTCCATATGCTGCAACTAAGAGCCAGCATGCAGCAACGAAGATCCCACGGGCCGCAACTAAGACTCAGTGCAGCCAAAATAAACAAATAAATAAATAAATATTGAAGCAAAACAAAACAAAACATCCTGCTTCAAAGAACACAAGAAAGTGAAAAGATGACCTGTAGAAAGAGAGAAAATATTTGAAAATCATATCTGATAAGGGACTTAAGACCCAGAATATATAAAGAACTCTTAGAAACTGAAATACGAAAACACAAATAACTCAATTTAAAACGTGCAAAGAATTTAAATAGAAATTTCTCCAAAGAAGAAATACAGATGGACAATAAGCATTTAAAAAGATGCTCAACATGGGCTCCCCTGGTGGCGCAGTGGTTGAGAGTCCGCCTGCCGATGCAGGGGACACGGGTTCGTGCCCCGGTCCGGGAAGATCCCACATGCCACGGAGCGGCTGGGCCCGTGAGCCATGGCTGCTGAGCCTGCGCGTCCGGAGCCTGTGCTCCGCAACGGGAGAGGCCACGACAGTGAGAGGCCCGCGTACCACAAAAAAAAAAAAAAAAAAAAAAAAAAAAAGATGCTCAACACCATTAGTCATCAGGGAAATGCAAATCAAAATTACAATGAGATGTCACTTCACACCCACTAGGATGGCTAAATTCAAAAAGACAGACAATAAGTGTTACAAGGATGCAGAGAAATTGGAACCCTCATACATTGCTTCTGAGACTACAAAATGATGCAACTACTTGGAAAAACAGTTTGGCACTTCCTCAATAAAGGTAAACATGGAGTTATTATCTGACCCAGCAATTCCAATCCTATGCATATACTCAAAAGAAATGACAACATATGTTCACACAAAAACACATATATATATATCCATAGCAGCATTAGTCATAATAGCCAAAAAGTAGGAAAAACCAAATGTCCACCAACAAATGAATGGATAAGTAAAATATGGTATATCCAAATGATGGAATATTATTCAGCAATAAAAAGGAATACTACAACATAGATGAACCTTGAAAATACTATACTAAGTGAAAGAAGACAGTCACAAAAGACCACATATTATATGATTCCATTTATATGAAATGTCGAGAATAGGCAAATCTATAGAAACAGAAAGTAGATTAGCAGGTGCTTAGGGCTGGGTAGAGGGGAGAATGGGGTATCACTGCTAATGGGCACAGGGTTTCTTTTAGTGGAAATGAAAATGTTCTAAAATTAGATGGTGGTATGGTTGCAGAATCCTGTGAATATATTGGAAAACATTGACTTGTACACTTTAAATGAATACATTATATGGTTTGTGAATTGTATCTCAGTTAAGCTGCTAAAGAAACAAACAAAAAACAGCCCCACTCAGTAACTTGGTTTTGTTCATCACCCATATTTTCCTCTGCTGGCATGTACAGGAAATGCCCTTCAACTTGTGAAATGCCCCCCACCAATTTCCAACAAACGACAAGCAGACTCCTGTTATTAGGACTTAGGGAGTTGGCAGAACGGTGGGGCCATGGGGAGGGTGGTACCTAGATGATATCTTTGTAGGCTTTGCAAAGGTTGATTCGAAGAAGCCTCTGATATGGGCTGCCCTGTATCCCCTGGAAAAACATCACTCCTCTCCAGCCAGTCCTAATCAATGAATGAATCAAAAGTGCTGAAGGGCTTCCCTGGTGGCGCAGTGGTTGAGAGTCCGCCTGCCAATGCAGGGGACACGGGTTCGTGCCCCGGTCCGGGAAGACCCTACATGCCGCAGAGCGGCTGGACCCGTGAGCCTTGGTCGCTGAGCCTGAGCGTCCAGAGCCTGTGCTCCGCAACGGGAGAGGCCGCAACAGTGAGAGGCCTGCGTACCGCAAAAAAAAAAAAAAAAGTGTGCTGAAGTTTCTAACCCATATCCGCCCAGCAAAGACATTGCCCATACAATCTCTATGTTTAGACCATATATATGGCCTAGTAAGAGAAGGTGCTCACACATCCAGATATGACACAACTACTGGGTTCTGCCAGATACTGCAGATATGTCACCTCACACCTTTTCTCAGCCTGATACAATGGTTAAGAGCAGAGGCTTTAAGTTCAAGCTCTATAGGTAAAGATAGAATTGAGGTCTCAAGAGAAGTGAAAGTCTGCAATAGCTTTTGTGAGACGGGCAGAAGATAGTAATTAGGAATGAAAAAATAAGTTATAATAAAATGCAGTAGGGCTTCCCTGGTGGCGCAGTGGTTGAGAGTCCGCCTGCCAATGCAGGGGACGCGGGTTCGTGCCCCGGTCCGGGAAGATTCCACATGCCGCGGAGTGGCTGGGCCCGCGAGCCACGGCCGCTGAGCCTGCGTGTCTGGAGCCTGTGCTCCGCAACAGGAGGGGCCACAACAGTGAGAGGCCCGGGTAAGGGAAAAAAAATTAAAAAATAAAATAAATAAAATAAAATAAAATGCAGTAATCTATGAGTAATAGTGGATGAGTCAGATCAATAGTAAGACAAGAGATCTGGAAAAATAATTCTCAGTGATGCTACATAAAGTATGAAATAACTGGAAAGGTACGGTTGGTAGTAGCAACTGTGGCTGCACGACGCTTACCTTCTCCAGTCTTTTGCAGAAAGCTTCAAATTTACCAAATATATACATTTCTGAAACCTCAAAAGATTTTTCCCCTGAGGATTCTAAAATCTGTTTCCTTGTTTTGTGAAAAGATGTCTGATATTCCTTGAATAGAAAAATGCAGTCCTATGAGAGATTTAAAAGGGGTATAGTACATAGTGAGACACTTGTTTATGAGTGAAAAATTCAAAAATTCTATCCTCACACAAAATTGATCACATCAACCCCTCAAATAGGGGCTGCCGCTGTTAACATTAAAAATTCAAGTTCTCTGCCCACACATTGAAAGGCCTATGAAAATCAATAGTTTCTTTTTTCTGTTTTACAATATAGTCTCATCTTCTTTATCCTCAATATTTCCCCTTAACTCTTATCCTTATCAAAGTTACCACATACACTATTTGTTGTCATGTTTTCATGGCTAATCAGAGCTCCCAGGAGGCCAAAAACTATGTATCAATTCTATTTTCAATTATCTATCTAGTCAGTTGGCATCTTTTAATCAGCATTATTCACATACAGGTATAAAAAACATAAAGACTGTGCAATACTGATTTATCATCCAACTGTCATTTCTCCATGAGAAGATCATAAAGTCTTTGATGGGTGCATTGCTGAAATCCTAATATTTGACTACAGCTATACGAGGTCAGTTCAACCAGGCTAAAAAAAGAGGACATTGTGGACTTCCCTGGTGGCGCAGTGGTTGAGAGTCCACCTGCCGATGCAGGGGACGTGGGTTCGTGCCCTGGTCCGGGAGGATCCCACATGCCGCGGAGCGGCTGGGCCCGTGAGCCATGGCCGCTGGGCCTGCACGTCCGGAGCCTGTGCTCCGCGGCAGGAGAGGCCACAACAGTGAGAGGCCCGCGTACCACAAAAAAAAAAAGAGGACATTGTCACTAGGTTCCAGCAGTAGGAACTCACTGTCATGTCCAGCTAACCAAACCATCTTAAAAAAAAATAATGTTAAACTTTTTCAAAGCCACCAATGGTCAGTCAAATCTTTAACATAATGCCAGCTCCCTGGTTCTGACTCTTCCAGCTCCCTCTTCACTCTATAAGGACCTTTGTGCTTACGTTGGTCCCACTTAGATAATCCAGGATAATCTCTCCATCCTTAATTCCTCCTGTAACCTTAATTCCCCCTTGACATTTAATATAATATATTCACAAATTCCGGGGATTAGGATGTGGACATCTTTATTCTGCCTACCTCAGCCACTAAATCAGAATTTCTGTGAGTGAGACTCAGGAATCCATACTTTCAACCAGTTGCCCCGGTGATTCCTATAAACATTCAAGCTTATATAACTAGTCTCATACCTACTTCTAGCTATGATACACCTCCCCACCTCTCAATCTCTAAAACAGAATCATTACTCTCTTCGAGGTCACTGATTATTTTTCACTTATTAAACAAAAGTTTAGGGACTTCCCTGGTGGTCCAGTGGTTAAGACTCCAGGCTCCCAATGCAGGGGACCCGGGTTTGATCCCTAGTCAAGGAACTAGATCCTGCATGCTGCAACTAAAAAAATCCAGCATGCCACAATGAAGATCTCGCATGTGCCAATAAAGATGCCAGCGCAGCCAAATAAATAAATAAATATTTTAAAAAAAGAAAGTTTCTTGGTGCCTACCATATGTTAGGAACTCCTTGAGATGCTAGGAGTACAGATAAGATCCCTACCCTCCTGGAATATGCCATCTAATAGGAATTACTTTCTATTACTTCTTCTTCACCAACCAATTCCTTCCTGTTGGACAGATAACATCCTGAATAACAATTCTTCTCATTGCTTCCTCCAACTCATCTGAAAATTATTCCCCGAAACTATACAATAAAAGTATCCTGAAAAAATTTCAGATGTAGTAGAAAGCAAGTTAAACTAGAATACAGAAAACCAAGCTTTCATTTCTAATCCAGTAAGTAAATGGCTAGTGACTTGAAGCATATTAAAACAATTATGAGAATAAATTGCTAAGTTCTATGTCAAGAGTCCTGGTTTCTGCCAATTGGACAATTTGGGGGGAATGGTTTCTCACTCCCACTCCCAAAATTAACCCTGGAGAAACTATAGAGGGAAACATGGAATCCAGCAAATAACAATAACAACGAAAACAGAAGTGATAAACTCCTGGGAGGAGGTTGGGTTGTTCTGAATCTGAGGATTGAGTGAGCAGGAATGATTAAGAAAACAGAGAAGATAAGTAATATTGTTAATGAATAAGGGGACATATTACATAACAAGGCAAAGATTAGTAAGAAAATATTATCAACATTATGCCAATAAATTACAAATTTTAGAAAAATTGAAGAAATTCCTCAAAAATATAAACTTACAAAAACTGTCTCAAGAAGAAATAGAAAGAAGTCAAATAACTAGTTTTTTTAAATGAAGCAATATGTATTTATAAAACATATATATAAGGGATTAATATCTAGAATATATAAAGAATTCCTCCAACTCAACAAAAACAGAACCCACTTCAAAAATGAGTAAAGGATTTGAATAGACATGTCTCCAAAGAAGATATATAAATGGCCAATAAGCACATGAAAAGATGCTCAACCATCACTAGCCATTAGGGACATGCAAATCAAAACACAATAAGATACCGTTTAGTATGCATTAGGATACCTATTACCAGAAAATAACAAGTATTGGCACGGTGTGGAGAAACTGGAACTCTTGTGCATTGTTGGTGAGAATGTGAAATGGAAGAGCTGCTAGGGAAAACAGTTTGGTGGTTCCACAAAAAGTTAAAAACAGAACTGCCATATGATCCAGCAATTTCACTTCTAGGTATATACCCAAAATAATTGAAAGCAGAGACTCAAAGAGATCATTAAACAGCAATGTTCATAGCAGCATTATTCGCAATAGTCGGAAGGTGGTAACAATCCAAATGTCTATCAAAAGATGAATGAATAAACAAAATGTGGTATATCCATACAATGGGATATTACTCAGCCATAACGAAATGAAATTCTGATACACGCTACATCTTTCAGGTATATTTACTGGATACATTTTCAAAGCTCATTCCAAAAGCTTCTGTGCTTCTGTTGTCAAGAGGTGAAATCTGCACATGGATTTTCAAATTGTTCTGAGGTGTTATATTGACAGTTTGAGGCTCTACTCCACACAGTATGTCGTCTTTCTGATGAGGGCCAAGTTTTGGGAGACGGTTCTTTGCCAATAAAATCTTTGGCAGTTCTTTTGACTTCCAGAAGTAGAATGTGTGTTCATGTACTTGGCAATAACTTCCCATCTTGAATTTGTCCCAGCAAGAAAGAGGCTCACAGTTTTAATTAGCAATTGCAGATCAATTCTCTTCTGACAAATTTTTACTGCCATTTCCACCTTCAACAGTTGATGTCTCTGCATTCTTAGATACTTGGCACATACAAGCCTCAATTTCCTCTTTCTCTTTTCTAATTTGCTCATTAATTTCTTCTGTTTTGGCAGAGCAGCAATTCCTGTTTCTTTTGTAGGTGATGCGAATGTTTCATTTAAGTACAGTAAGCTTGCAAGTTCAAGCCTATCGCAAAGTTTTTCCACTTCTTCCATCATTTTAACTGGCTTTATCTCATCATCAGGAAAGTAATTCCAGGTCCTCCATGAACTTTGAAGTTTTTGCTACCTTTCTCTTTTCTTATATAATTGACATATAACATTATATTAGTTTCAGGCGTACAACATAATGATTTGATATTGCCTTTCCCTCTTAATGGCTTTTTTTCCTGGTTATCCTTTTTCTTCTTTGCCAGTAATGCCTTTTGTCTAACTTCCTCTTTCTCCTTACCTATCCAAGCAGCTCCTAATTCACCTCATCTCTGCTTTTCTTTAGCTTCTTCCTTCTTCAATTTTCCTGCAGCTTTTGCTTTTTCCTCTGCTTCTTTCTTGGCTTTTTCTTTTTCTTTGAATTTTTAAAATCCTTGCATCACAGTTATATGCATTATCAACTAACATTCAGTTCATTTTTTCTTTGTGCCCTTGTTGCTCTGTTCTGCTTTTCAATCTCTCTCCTTTCATCAGGACATTCTGCTTTTTTTTCCTTCATTTAAATAAGAAAAATTCTCTCCAATAATAAAAATTATGCCAGCAGGAATAAAATGCCTCTGCATCGTCAAATGATTAATTCATATCACCAAGTTTAGGAACTTTTTCTTTTTTACCACCTGTAATGCATTTCAAACACTTGGGAAAACACTTAGAAGAAATTGTCCTTTGCTTCACTTTTCTAAGGAACTGAGTTATCAAAAGTAAGATCTACACTGTTAATTTCTCCTCTTTTCACTGACACAGACATTTCATAAGTTTTAGTTATGCAAGTGAAGTTGTCATTATCTCCTTCTTTAACTGATTCACCAGCTGCTTTTGGTATTGTTCAGAACCACTGCTTTATGTGCTGCTTTGGTCTCTCTGTGCATAACTTTGTATTTTACATGAACAAATCCAAGAACTGCATAATGATTCTGGTTCTTCCAGTCGTTGAGATCAAGGGTTTTCAGGAAGAGAAACTATCCTAACTGCAATTCCTCATCTTCTGTTTCATTTAAGTACATCTTCTGTTTCCTCTGACAACTCTTTCTTACCCTCCAGTTCCAGAGGACAGAGAGTGGTGATGAGAGTGCTCAGGGCCAACCCTGCAAGCACAGCAGTTCACATCCTAGGTGGAGGGCACTGAGCATCCTTTCTTGCTCTACTGCAACAGTCCCAGCCTCCCACCTAGGCTCTACAAAGCCCAGGAACCAGCACATGAAGACAGCCAATAACCACTTCCAGATGGAGACTTGCTGGTATGGCCATTTCTTTCAGACTTTCAAAATAACAGATCGCTTTGATTTTCTACAAACTCTTCTAGAGGCTAGAAAAGAGGGAAGTACTTCCTTCCCCTCCTCCAGTCGTACTTATTCTGAGACCTTAGTGCCAGAAACACTAACAAGGACACTATGAGAAAGGAAAAATTACAGGCTATCTCTCTCATGAATATAGTTGCAAAAAACCCGAAAGAAAATTGTAGCAAAGTGAATTTAAGAATGTTTTTAAAAAGATAATTACACCATGAACAAGTTGAGTTTATCCTAGGGATATTAGAATAGTTTCATTTTAGAAAACCTAAAAATGTCATCTATAACATTAATAGATTGAGGAGAAAAATCTTATAAGCTCCTCAAAAAATATGTGCTGAAAAATTTTTTCCAAACCCATTCATAACTTTTAATAATATCTCCTAGTACTAAAACTAGGAATAAAACTTCCTTGAATCTAATCAATGATGTATTAAAGCATCAAACTAAATGGGGAAATGTTAGAAGCATTTTCTTCCAAAAGAAGATCAGAATCAGATGCCAACTATTACCAGGTCTATTTAAGGATGCATGGCAATCCTAACCAATGCAAAAAGGCAAGAAAATGAAATTAACAGGGGCTGGAGTAAAAGATGGGGGCCAGAGCATATGAAATGGCACATGCGAGGTGTCTGGTACAGGCAGCCATGGACAAGATGAGGATTAAATTATGCCCTAACAGGAGCACTAAGCATAAAGGGAGGTAGATAATTTTAATGAAGTTCTTTTTATATGCTCATGCTACTCTGTACCATGTTTTTTCAAAGTTAACATGCTTTGTCAATGAAAAAAGTAAGCGAAAGTGGGCCAGATGGTAAAAGCTTTACTTTATGAAAATAAAAATACTTATACAAACCTGAATTTTCTTTAGTACAACTGGTATTTCCTGATCCCATACATGGTTAGTTCCCCCATCAGAAATATATGCTTTACATGCTGTCACCATTTGATTTGTTACCTAAAATAAATATAAGTCCAGAATAACTATAGGTAGAGAAAGAAATAAAATTTAAGTTTTTTAAATCATAAAAATATGATAAATAGAAACCTTATGGAATGAATTAATTACAGAATATAAAAAACAAAGAAATATACATTCCAGGTAAAACAAAGAAAACCCAAAGTCACATTTACCTACTGTATTTAAGTCTACGTCACTGAGGCCATCAATTTCAAAGTCAACTATATTTTCTCTTTGTCTAGTTCTCCTCTAATTAGGTCTTGATCCAGTCCAACTGTGATTCTTCTCCATCCTTCAACATGCAAACTAAATATTAAGTTAACCACCTCTCACATCCCCCAAAATAAAGAAGGAAAAAAAAAAAAGCAAGACAGCCATTTAAATGGTCTGGAAGTTAAACCAAGATGGCAGGCTGACACACAGAAATTTTGGAGAATTCCTAAAATATGGAAATCACACAGTACCAAATCTACAGAGAAAAAAAAAAGACTAGAGAAAGCCAGAACCCGGTTCTGGAGAAGGTTACTTGAAGGTAGAACAGTTATGGAAGTTTTTCAAGATGGGAGACAATGTGAGGTAACCCTCAGTTGTAACCCTGAACACCGAATTTAGAGCAACTTGTACAGCAGGCAACAGTGACATATGCTGAAAGGACAAAGCTATGAGTGTGGACCACAGTCTTCGAGAAGTGTGGCCCAGGTAGCTACAGCACTCCCAGGAGGACATATCAGAGGAAAAGCTATTCTCACACCCCTCCAAACAGTAAGTTATACTCCTTACTCACAAGAGACAGACAAAATAAACAGAACAGGGAGGCAAATCAGCAGTCTCAAACACAAAGATGGGCAGACAACCAAGAATCACCAAGCAACTGAAGAAAACAAACATGGTAACAGAAGCATTAAATTCAACAAAGAGAGAAAATACAGAAAAGATATATGTAAAATCTTTTAAAATATTTTTTATTAACTAAGTTTATAAGAAAGATATGAGAGGATTTTTACATCATGAAAGAAAAGAACTTGGAAATTGAATTTTTTTTTTGATGCACCAACCAGCAATTGGGACATAAATGAACAGTCAATGAGTGAGCTGAAAGGTCAAAGGACAAAGATGGACCCCCCCAAAAAAAAAAGTTAAGGAACAAGGATTTTAGATTCAAGGGGAGAGAATAAATTGAATAGGTGGATAAGAAATAATCAGAGGTAAACAGGAAAACTTCCCAGGAATAAAGAGAGAGGAAAGTCTTGGGAATGAAACAACCCAGCAAGTATAGAACAAGATAAAGGTAAAAAGAACCACATCACTTTGAAATTTTAGAAGTTCAAGAATGAAGAAAAAATCCTACAAGCTTCCTGGGAGAATAAAATAGGTTTCCCACAAAGGAAAAAAAATCAGATTAGCATCAAATTTCTTATCAACAATTGTAGATAGTATACAACAGTATCTTTACAGTTCCAGGAAAAAATTATATTGAATTTAAGAATCTCAAACTAACATTTGAGTGGTAAGACAAAATGAAGTGATTTTCAGACATGCAGGAATTCAGGGGGTTCACCACAGAACTACTGAAGAATTTTTTTCAGCAAAATAAATAATAAATCCAAGGCAGAGGAAGATGTGGAAATCACAAAACAGCGGTGATCAAAAATGCTAGCAATACTTAGATTTTAGTCTGATCACTTGTTGATTCGTACACTGAAAACACAGTAACAATAATATGGAAGTAGAAATCTCAATGTGGAACATGTAGCAAGGAGGAAGACAAGTGACAGGGAAGAATCCTAAGGTTTTTGCCTTGCTTGGGACATAGACAATGATTAAATCTATTCTTTGATCTAAAAGAAAGTTGAAATGTGACTGTTATGTTCTGCTTGAATCAGTTATAAGTAAATTCTACTCCTGTGTTTCTTGGATGATTTTTCCAATTATTTAAAATAATTAATCATATGGCACTAAATGGGAAGATTTTACATAAACCACAATGTGGGTGGGAGTAGCTAAAGAAGCATTATTTTTCCCTTGATCATTATGTAGAGTCCTTCTTTGTTTCTTGTAACAGTCTAGGCACAATTCTTAGCTCTTATGCAAAACTATTTGGAACAAATAAATTAGAAAATCATCAGTTACTTTTAAACAAAAAACCTGGGGGTTTACCTCTGACAAGCAGAAAGATCCTCTTCAATTAAATACAACTGACTCCAGGCATGCCTTTCTTTTCTCTTCCACAAAGTATGAAAATACAGAACTCTGAGAGGCACCCGAAGTTCCCAATTCCCTTCCCTGGCTCAGAGGGCAAGCACTGTTAACCTTTTCACAGGGTTACAATGTGATTTCTTCCCTTGGAAACTTACCTTGATAAACAATGAGGTCATTCTCTCCGAAGTATTATAGTACCTTGACACACTGTGAATCATTTTGATGGCATTTATCAAATTTTGTATCCCATGTGCCATGGAAACCTAAAATTGAAATATATTAAGCATACATTTATATTTTTAATAACCCCTATCCTATAATATTCAAAGCTCTAAACATACATAAAACAGTGTAACATTTTAATCTTAAAAGTCAAATTTTACTAAAAGCAATGTGGTATCCTTGACTGGATACTGAAACAGAGAAAGGACATGAGTTTTGACAAATGTACCAAGGTCATGCAAGATGTTAACAGGAGAAATTAGATGAAAAGAATTCTGTACGATCACGGCAACTTTTCTGTACATGTAAACTTAAAATTTTATTTAAAGATAAAATATTGGAGGTGAAAGTGATTTTAAGTATTAATAGCTCAACTTGCTCTTTTTAAGGATGAAGAAACTGATATCTTAAAGGGTAAAGTGACTAATGTATGGCCAGAAAGCTAATTAGAAACAGAGTTCAGACTAGAACTCATTTCCTCATTATTCAACTCAATTCACCTTTCAGCAAACCTACTAAGTACCACGAAGTTCTAAGAATACTGGGAGAATTCCAAATATAAAGAAACTATCCTGGAGGAGGTCAAGGCAGGGTGGAAACGACACATACAAAGAAGTGAAATAAGTAGAACAGCCTAGAGCCATCAAGTAGAACAGCCTAGAGCAAAGCAGAGCAAGTACATCCGAGATATCAAACCATTGCTAATGTATATTGAATGATTACTATACGCCAGGCACTAGGGGAAGAGCTTCACATATTATCTTAATTTATGTTGACAATGACCATTTTTTAAAATATTTATTTGTCTATTTGGTTGCACTGGGTCTTAGTTGCAGCATGCATGTGGGATCTAGTTCCCTGACCAGGCATCGAACCCCAGCCCCCTGCATGGGGAGCGTGGAGTCTTATCCACTGCACCACCAGGGAAGTCCCAACAATGACCATTTAAGGCAGGTTTGATTTCATCAGATCTAAAACATCACTGATTGTAAGACTGTACCACTGCTTTACAGTCTACTGAAGAAGGGGAAAAAAATGCTCAAGATGGGGAGTCTAACTCCTACAAAAAACTAAGCCACCAAACTATGCATGAAATTAACAAGCCATGGAGAAAAAGACAGGAATAAAGCCTACCTGTCCCAATCCTGCTCCTTGGGGGAGGGATGGAAAATAAACTATCCTGAGAATTTGTTCCACAAGCTGGTGCTCGCTCACTGTAGTCTGAATTCACACCCATGGTACCAAAAACAAAACAAACATTAGTTCTTTCCTTCCCCCGCAAGGAAAGAACTAATAATCTCAGATGGTGTCAAGTCACGTTCACAATGATTCATAAAACCTGACTGACTGTAAGTTGTGCTCTGAATACAGAGATGTTAAAATGTGAAAGAAAAGTCTTAGAATCTATAAAATAAAGTGTTATGATTATCCCATTTTGCAAATGAGAAAATAGAGATGTAGAGAAGTTAAGTACCTTGTCCAAGGTCCTAGAGCTGTAGCATAACCACAGCTATGTGCCCGAGATTTTGAGATCCTGCTTTTAACCTTGATGTAAATCATAAATCACTATGGAAGAACAACAGAAGGTCAATGGCCTTCCCACCCTCAAGGAGCTAGACTTTTAATTGCTAGGACAATTTAAAATCTATAAAAAGATTTTTTAATAGTGGTGGAATAAATAAGCCAGGAAGAACAACTACTTTTGAGTGTACTGTATGTCCTAGTTATGAGGTGTAACCATGACATAATGAAATCAATTTTAGGTGGCTTATGGAAATTAGTATCGTCACTTTGTAGTTAACCCTGTATGTCAGAATTCATATTATACGTGTTATCTGTAGACCAAAAAGATTCTAATAAAAATATGCCTAGAAGGAGTCCCTTCCAGCCTCAATAAGGCAACTCTACAAAGAATGAAAAAGGCCTGGGGACAGTATCAAATGGGCCCACCAGGGAAATACCCTTCATCTGAATTTTAAACATCATTATTTATAATAGTAGCTCCTTGAGCGCACAGTTCTTATCTATATATAGTGTTGGCACATTTTATGCATAAAATATATTAGTCGATATGCCAACAGCACAATATCAAGATGATAAAATGAAACACAAAATTCATAAAATTTTATCAACAAGAAATGGAAGCATGAGTCCTCTACACTTTTCCTGCTCAACTGACAGTTACAAACTAAACAGCAGCTTCTGGTTTATTTTAAGGAGAATAAAGAAAATGAGAAAAAAAGAACTTTTGAATCTACAGAAATAGTTGGTATATGAGGGAGAAGAAATTATAAGACTTAATACTAACAGTACTTCTCTAATTTCAAAAGCTAATGTTAGAAACATTCCTACATCAGAGAATGTAAAAAGCTCAATGATAACAATAATAATAAAGTACATGCATTGATAGAGGATTGAACAAAGTTTTTTAAATTACTAGGATGAAAAGAACTAAAACCAAAACTAAAAGATTTGAAAATTATATGAATTTAAATAAGTCTTTTGAATCAAGAAGTTGAAATTAGTATACCTTAAAATTTACAGGTCTTGGTAACAGCAAAAAGCATTATATCTTTCTTCCAAGTTTACTTTTTATAGTGAAAAGCTTTAAATATATTTTTAAAAGTACAGAGATGTTATAATATTCATATACTTTCTCTTTTTTGCATGTTTATTTTATTTATACAATCTTTAAAGGGTATGTATTCTTTTATTATGTTGAGGTACACTCCTTCTATACTCAATTTATTGAGAGCTTTTATCATGAAAGGGTGTTGTATTTTGTCAAATGCTTTTTCTGCATCTATTGAAATAATCATATGATTTTTATCTTTCATTCTATTAATGTGGTGTATCACATTTATCCATTTGCATATGTTGAACCATCTTTGCATCCCAGGAATAAATCCCCCTTGATCTTAGTGTGTGATCCTTTTAATGTGCCGTGGAATTTGGCTTGCCACTGTTTGTTGAGCATTTCTGCATCTATATTCATCAGGAATATTGACCTGTAATTTTATTTTCTTGAGGTGTTCTTCTCTGGCTTTGGTATCAGCGTAATGCTAGTTGGACACTTTCTTTTGCTCACTCCTGGGTCACTCACTCTAGGGGAAGCGAGTTGTCCTGTGCAAAGGCCCATGTGGTGTGCGATAGAAGTGGACTCTCCCCAGTCAGCCTCCCCTTCAGAAGAGACCACATCCCAAGACAGCAGCTTGACTGCAGCCTCATGAGAGACCCTGAAGCAGAGGTACTCAGCTACGCCGTCCCTGAATTCCTGACCTACAAAAACTGTGATATAATAAGTGCTTACTGTTTTAAGCCACTCGGTTCTGGGGTAATTTGTTATGAAGCAATGAATAACTAATATATTTGTCTTGCTCAATTCACAAATCAGGTCATAGTTATGATAATGCTATATATTTAAATGTAGGTTAAAATAATAAAAATAGTTTATAATTCATTACAGATATATAATAGGAAAAGATATCTTTTAAATAACTTATTTCAATATGTTTTACCCAATACACACACATTAAATTCATTTTATGCGCTAATTTTTATTTTATTTTTTTTAACATCTTTATTGGAGTATAATTGCTTTACAATGGTGTGTTAGTTTCTGCTTTATAACAAAGTGTATGCACTAATTTTTTAAACTACACTTTAAAAAGAATACTTACTAGATCACAGTTATAGAGAGGCTGACATACTTTTTCTAGAGTGTACAAATATCTGACATTATCTTTTGATTCATTTGCTGTATCTGTGATTCTTGCATCCAAATCACGCCAATTCTAAGAAAAGAAAGTATAAGAGTCCTATGAAACATCCAAATATATCACTGTGCTACGGTTTAATCATGAAATTCAAGCTGTCTTCCCTAATCATACATATACTAAAAGAGTAGATACTTAAATGTGATTGATATATCTTTTTCTTATATTATTTAAGACTTAAAGTTATTATAAAAACCTTAAGTGACTTACTAAAACTGAAGGCTCATTCTGTTTGTAATTAACATTCTATCTGTTGGCTTAAACCAGACCTGCTTCTACCTGGAGTGACTTTTCTAGGTTAGAAAAGTGACATTACATTATTCTGGGTCTTCAGGAAAGAAAATATTCCATCAGCAAAGTGTATTTTTCACGTCCAGAAATAATGTGCAGAGATGTTCAGGGACCATGGCGGTTTGCCTCATCCACCATACATAACAATTGATTAATAGCCATAGTAATAAAGGACTACTAGAATCAGAACAAAACAGTATCTGAAACTTGCTGAATGAGGGAAAGATATAAACAAACAATTCTCAGGAGAATAAATGCAAATAGCAAACAAACGTTAAAAGATGCCCAACTTCATTATTAATAAGGAAAAGGCAAAATACAACAAGCCATTTTCCACATGTTGGACAGGGAAACAAAAATTTTTAACTGATAATAAGTATTAACAAAGTTGTGGAGTATACACCCTAGGGAAATACTTGCTTGTAGGCATGTAGAGGCTTTAACTGTAGTAATGTTTGTGAACACATAGAAAAGGAACAATTTTGCTCAAAAAGTTAAACACATTGAGCCAGAAATTCCACTTCCAGGTATATACAAGAAAAATGACAACATATGTCCACACAAGAACGTGTACAAGGGGCTTCCCTGGTGGCGCAGTGGTTGAGAGTCCGCCTGCCGACGCAGGGGACACGGGTTTGTGCCCCGGTCCGGGAAGATCCCACATGCCGTGGAGCGGCTGGGTCCGTGAGCCATGGCCGCTGGGCCTGCACGTCCGGAGCCTGTGCTCCGTGGTGGGAGAGGCCACGGCAGTGAGAGGCCCGCGTACCGCAAAAAAAAAAAGAATGTGTACAAGAATGTTCACAGCAGCATTATTCATAATAGCCAAAAAATAGAGATAATGCAAATATCCATAAACTGATAAACAAAATGTGGTGTTATCTATAAAATGGAACATTATTCAGCTGTGAAAAGGAATGATTACTGATACATACTACAACATGGATAAACCTTGAAAACACCAAGTGAAAGAAACCAGTAACAAAAGACCACATATTATATGATTCCATTTATATGAAATGTCCAAAACAAGCAAATCTATAGAGATAAAAAGTGGATTGGTGGTTACTTAGGGCTAGAATGAGGGGAAGGAGACAGAGGGAGATGGGAGGTGATAGCTAAAGAGTACAGGGTTTCTTTTTGAGGTGATAAAATGTTCTAAAATTGATTGTGGTGATGGTTGCACAACTCTGTGAATGTACTAAAAACCACTGAATTTTGCTCCTTAAATGGCAGAAATGAGTAATATGTGAATTATATCTCAAGACTGTTAAAAAAAGAAAGGAAACAATTTATCTAAAAACAAGAAAATGATTAAATAAAACCTGATGCATTAACATTATAGAAAACGAAATAGCCTGATCTGATAGGTATAACTCTCCAAGATATGCTGTTGGGGGGACCAGGGAGTTAAAGAAAAATAGAGTATGATGATGCCATGTAATTTTAAAAATTTAGAAACACAAAACAAATATATATATATATATATATATATTTT
>NW_020175393.1:5907467-5991406 GCF_003031525.2 Neophocaena asiaeorientalis asiaeorientalis | reverse complement strand
TATATATATATTTTTTTTTTTTTAAAGGAAGAAACAGAAAAGGACCTGGAGAGAATCAAGCTAAACTGTTAATAAATATGACCTCTAGGAAAGGAGATGGAATAGTGGGGATGAGATGTAAGATAGAGGACATTTTTGCTTTTGACTCTCTATATAGTCCTCTAATTCAATAAGCCTCTATTGATTTACAATTTCAAAAACAATTTAAAAATAAATAGCAATCACCCCACAGTAGTACTGTCAAAACTGGTGTGTGAAATATTGAGAAATAAATTTTTATTTCTATACTTCCTTTTCCTCTTCTGGAAGTAACGATGGTACAAGAGAAAGCCTTACTCAAAGTTTTAACACTTCTAAATACATGGTGCAAAGTATATGATGCGAAGAAGCAGTTCAAGAAGGGTAATTTTCCAGTTGGTTGCTCTGAAGTAAACTTTAAAATACAAGGCCTTTTACCTTTAAGAGTTTGGAGCGTGCAACATTAAGCACATTTATAACAGCCTTACAACTTGGCCCTTTAATCTGTTCAATGATATAACTGAATTTGGCTGACATGCGTTTCCAGTGTTCCAGTTCAGTGAGAGGACCTGAGTTATCAGCTTCTTTTCTCATCTGCACACTTTCAATAAGTACCTGCAATCAGAAAAGTTCACAGAGTATAGAAACGTTACTTTCTTCTTTTAGAACCTCATTATTTGCACCTTTTCAAAGAAAGTTAAAAGTACAAATAACATCAAACACTGAATAATATTAAGAACTCTTAGCAAACTAAGACTAGAAGAGAATTTCTTTACCATGATAATTAGTACCTGCCAAAAGTCTGCAGCAAACATCATACTTGTTTTATATGTATATTATAATTTTTAAACATCTTTATGGGAGTATAATTGCTTTACAATGGTGTGCTGGTTTCTGCTGTATAACAAAGTGAATCAGCTATACATATACATATGTTCCCATATCTCCTCCGGCTTGTGTCTCCCTCCCACCCTCCCTATCCCACCCCTCCAGGTGGTCACAAAGCACCGAGCTGATCTCCCTGTGCTATGTGGCTGCTTCCCACTAGCTATTTTACATTTGGAAGTGTATATATAAGTCCATGCCACTCTCTCACTTCGTCCCAGCTTACCCTTCCCCCTCCCCGTGTCCTCAAGTCCATTCTCTATGTCTGCATCTTTATTTCTGTCCTGCCCCTAGGTTCTTCAGAGCCTTTCTTTTTTTAGATTCCACATATATGTGTTAGCATACAGTATTTGTTTTTCTCTTTCTGACTTACTTCACACTGTATGACAGACTCTAGGTCCATCCACCTCACTACAAGTAACTCAATTTTGTTTCTTTTTATGGCTGAGTAATATTCCATTGTATATATGTACCATGTCTTCTTTATCCATTCATCTGTTGATGGACACTTAGGTTGCTACCATGTCCTGGCTATTGTGAACAGAGCTACAATGAACATTGTGGTACATGACTCTTTTTGAATTATGGTTTTCTCAGGGTATATGCCCAGTAGTGGGATGGCTGGGTCATATGACAGTTCTATTTTTAGTTTTGTAAGGAACCTCCATACTTTTCTCCAGAGTGGCTGTATCAATTTACATTCCCACCAACAGTGCAAGAGGTTCCCTTTTCTCCACACCCTCTCCAGCATTTATTGTTTCTAGATTTTTTTGATGATGGCCATTCTGACTAGTGTGAGGTGATACCTCATTGTAGTTTTGATTTGCATTTCTCTAATGATTAGTGATGTTGAGCATCCTTTCGTGTGTTTGTTGGCAATCTGTATATCTTCTTCGGAGAAATGTCTATTTAGGTCTTCTGCCCATTTTTGGATTGAGTTGTTTGTTTTTTTGATATTGAGCTGCATGAGCTGCTTGTAAATTTTGGAGATTAATCCTTTGTCAGTTGCTTCATTTGCAAATATTTTCTCCCATTCTGAGGATTGTCTTTTCATCTTGTTTATGGTTTCCTTTGCTGTGCAAAAGCTTCTAAGTTTCATTAGGTCCCATTTGTTTATTTTTGTTTTTATTTCCATTTCTCTAGGAGATGGGTCAAAAAGGATCTTGCTGTGATTTAAAACATCATACTTAAAGATGAAATTTTAGAAAATACCACTTGAAAACCAAAGACAAGACAATTTTGCCACTATCACCACCTACTTCTATTCAACCAGGTCATGGAGATCACAGCACAAGATAAGGAAAGTAAACAAAAGGTATAAGAATTGGAAATTAAAAAACAATGGCATTATCATGGAGGGAATGGTTGGCCACATTTTTAAAATTCAAGAATATCTAAAGACAAACTTTTACAATTAATAAAAGTGAATAATTCAGTAAGGTTTGGGGCTGTATATATAAATATCAGTAGCATTTCTCTACAAGCCATCTAGCAATCTGAAAATGTAATTTCTAAAATGATAGTATTTGCTATAACAAATAATAACAATGTAAGATATCTAGAGATTAACAAAAAATGTACAAGATCTTTTTGGAGAAAATTAGAAAACTTACTTTCAGCACACAAAAGAAGGCCTAAATCAGTGGAGAAATATACCACATTCATGGATGGAAAAATTCAACATTATAAAGATGGAAATTTTCTCTAAATTAATGAAATGAAATTTATTTCATGCAATGAAATTTCCAGTCAAAATCTCAACAAGGTTTTCTTTTCATGATACTTAGCAAACTAGTCTTTTTTTTTTTTTTTTGCGGTACGCGGGCCTCTCACTGTTGTGGCCCCTCCTGTTGCAGAGCACAGGCTCCGGACGCGCAGGCTCAGCGGCCATGGCTCATGGGCCCAGCCGCTCCACGGCATGTGGGATCTTCCCAGAGAGGCAGGCAGACTCTCAACCACTGCGCCACCCGGGAAGCCCCAGCAAACTAGTCTTAAAATTAATTTGGAAGAACAATCAACCAGAAATAATCAATGCAATTTTGAAGAAAAATGATGAAAGGGAGTTGCCATACCAAACGTTGATTTAGTAAAAAGCAACATAAATTAAAGCAGTATGGTATGAGTACAAAAAACAAATAAGTAGACAGGTGGGATAGATAAAGGGGTCTAGAAACTTGATAGATATTACAAATTTGCTGGTAAAGAATGGACTACTAAATACACTTCTGAGACAATTGGCTAACCATATGGAAAAAGACAAAATTAGATTCCTACCTCACATTATACACACACAAAAATAATTCCAGAAAGATTAAAAACCTAAATGGTAAAACATTTAAAGAAAATATAGGAGATGGGGGTAAAACTATAAAGAAAAGCACGGAACTGAACATCATAATTGCCAAGAAAATGATTACCACTAGGGAGAAGAAAAGGGAGTTAAAATTGGGAAGAAAAATGCATGGAGATTGCAAGGTGCTGGTAATGCTCTATGTCTTGTGCAAAAGTTACACAGGTGTTAATTTTACAATAATTTGTTTATTTTATTTTTATTCATTTGTTCATTTCTGTATATTTCAGTATTTAAAATAAATAAATAATTTAGGAGAATATCTTCACAACACTGGAGTAGGAAAGTGTTTCCAAAATACAAAAAGCACAAAGCTTCTAGTCACCGGAGGTAACTAAATTGAGGCTGGATTACCATTTTTAAAGACATTTACATTAAAATGTAAAACTTCCACATGACTAAAGACACCAATACTAAATGAAAATGCAGGACACAATGGGGACCAACAAAAGATTAACAGGCGGAAAATATTCAAACTCCAACAATTCAGTTAAGATATCATCAAGCAATCTGAAAGAAAACTAGGTAAAGGATATGAACAGGCAATTCAACAAGGAGGAAATCTAAATAGCCATTAAACGTCCACAGCCTCAACGGTGTTTAGGGTAATGCAAAATAAACCAAGATACCATTTCACATCCAACATACTGGCATCCATTAAAAATCCAACAGTCCCAAGTGTAACGAAAGATATGAAGACATGGGAACTCCCATTTACTTCTGTAAAAAAATATAAGTTAATATAACCACTATTTGGAAGACCTTGTAGTACCCAATAAAAAATCTATACTACTTCTCTCAGCCATTCCCTGGGAAACTCTTGAACATGTGCAAAAGAGACCAGAATAAAGATATTCATTGAAGATGTATTATTATTGTTTGTAACAGGAAAAAAAGTAGAAACAACTGCTTTCTGAGGGAACAGGTGAGTTCTCTACCTCCTTAAACAGAGGATACTAGACATAATTTGAATGTCTCCTAAATGTCTGGAAATCTACAGAATAAACCGATTCTCTCATAGAGGAATACCAGACAATAGTTCAGTGAATGAATTAAATTTACTTGTACCAACATGGATGAAAGAGAATGTTAAATAAGAAAAAAAAAACTGTAAAAGGATACCATTTATGAAAAGATTTTAAACACAAATATATATTCTGTATTTTCATATATATAATATAAAGCTTATAAATATGCAAATGCAATAAAAGTATAAAACTTTCAGGGGAATGGAGGAGACAATAACATCAGAATGGTGGTAATATACAGGGAGGGAGAGGAAAGGGTTGGAGGATTTAGTGAAAATAAGAGATCTGAAGCAAAAATAGCAAATGGTTAGTATCTGTTTAATCTCAGTGGTACTTACAGGGGTGTTTCTCATTTTCTGTACATTTTTTATGCTTATAACTTTTCATAACTACAATCGTGATGGAATTAAGAATACAAATGAGTCAAAATACATAGTTGATTTTTCAAACCTATGAAGCTTCTCTCTAATCCATGAAATGCTTGTAATTTTAACCATGGTTATGGAACTCTTTCCTAATCTTATTATAAGTTTCTCCACCTCCTTAAATAAAGGATACTAGACATAATTTAAACTTTTCTTAGTGGCTGAAAGTCTATATAATTTGAATCACTGAATTAAAGAATGAAAATGGACCTTAAAATTAACTAAATCAAGCAACACTTTTGATGTTTAATTCCTACTACAACATTATTCATAGATGATAATCCAACCTCAAATCGGATACTTTCAGGGATACAAAACATTCCATTTTCGGGTGGGGGCGGAATTCTGTGAGAAAGTGATCCTAATAAAATCTCCCTCCTTATAACCATCACACTCCACTCTTAATTCTGCCTGTTAGGGCCATTACAGTACAAGTTTAAGTCCACATGAAATACCATCAAATATTTGAAGACATCACGTCACTCCTAGGTCCCCTTCTTTTTCAGGTCAAATATGTCCACGTACTTTCTTTGAATGACATTGTTCATATCCTTGGCCAAGTTTTCTCTGAAATGCCCATTTCTTAATGATTTATAGACATTCTTTACATATTATGGATACTAACTCTGTTACATATGCTGATAATATTTTCTCCCAGAAGGTCAATTATCTTCTAATGTTGCTTACAGGGATTTCTGCCATATGGATCTTACATTAATTTGTTTATATAGTCATATATGTCAGGTTTTTCCTTTCATGGCTTCTGGGGTTTGTATCTTAATAAGATATTAATATAGTTCTACATTATGTTCTGATTCAAGTATATTTTTTGTTCTATTTTTCACATTACTTTTTTAAGGCTGGATTCGTTCACTCAACATGTTTTTGAGATTCATCCATGTTGTTGCATGTATCTCTTTTTTTAGTTTTAGCTTTCATATTTATGTCTATGATCCATCTTGAATTAATTTTTGTGTATGACAAGAGGTCAAGGTTTATTTTAGATGTAATATTTTTTAAAGAAGTCTCCCATTTCTTGCACTGATTCTGCTTAACTGGAGACCATTTGCTACAATTGCCCAACATGATTTTCCTTTTTCTTTTTTTGGCTGTGCGGCTTACAGGATTGTGGGATCTTAGTTCTTAGTTCCCCAACCAATGTGAAAGCGCAGAGTCCTAATCACTGGACCACCAGGGAATTCCCCCCAACTTTTCTTATTTCAAGTTGCCTAATCTCCTTAGGTTAAGCTATTTCTTTTGCTTGCTCATTTTTATAAAAGAAGATCTATTTTGATTGATCATGATAATTGGAGGAGATCTCCTCAGCCACTGTGTAGGACACAGCTTGAATTCCACAATGGCTTACAACTCCCTCTTCCTATGCCAACTGGCATAGTAGGCAGCTGCAGGAGTCCTTGGTGGACAATTACTTCGAGTACCTAGGGACACCTGGGAGCAAATTTTGTGGCCAGCACTCCAGGCCTTGATGGAGTTTCCAAAGTCCTCCAATTTTTCCACTCCAACTACACCTCCCTCCTTCTAACAGTTCTAAGAGAGGTAAAATCAGAAATGTTTTTCTCTAACTCTTGCTTGCTCAAGATTTTTCTCCCCTAGTCCTCATTCAACTGAAGATTTTCTTCTCCAGTTTCACTGTCCTGTGCCCATGAACTAGAGATCTGTGAGTTGGCTTCTAGAGTCCTCTTTCTGTTTAGAGCAATTACCTAATAATTGGTTGTGGTCAACGTTTGTAGTGTAAGTTGGCACCTCTCAGAATGTTGACATATACCCCATTCCTATCACTGCTTTTCTTACTGCCAGAGAAAATGTATTTGGCCAGAGAGCTGCAGACTTGCCACTGCAGTACTGATAGGAATGAGCCTAGTTTGAACCTCTCTGTCAACACAGACAATTCCATTGATCAAGCCAGAGGTATTTATTAAGTGTCTAGCATTGTGGCTATAGTCTCTTCACTGTGTACTTTTCCTCTCTCTCTAATGAAGAGCATAAACAATACATAAGATATTGGAGATAAATCCTGGCTATTTCTGTTTCTTCATTATTCCATTCTCAAGCCATAATGTTATGGTTTGCTCCTTAAAGTGGGAAATATCTTAAAGTTGATATTAAGTGGTCCAGAGAGAACAATGATTTTGCACTAGAATCAAAAATAGGCTGAATTTCATAGTAGAACCTGGAAGGCTCCTCTTCCCTTTACTTTTAGGGACAAAATGCAGTGACTAGGACACAGATAAGAACTATGACTCACATCTGGTGAAATCACTCAGGTCGGCTCACCTGTTCAATCTGTCTGTACCATATCATCAGCACGTCCTCTAGCTGACGAACAGTTTCTGAATTGCTAGCTGCGAGTGTCACTTCTTCAAAGGTATGCAGTTTGGAAAAATCAACATTGTCTATCTGCTTTAACTTAACTGTTCCCTCAATACTTATTCTAGCACCTAAAAGGGAAAAAATAATATTGACAAGAGGTGTTTAATGTCAATCCATTAAATGCCAATGTGTGGTTTCAAGCTGTAATTACTAAAATGTTAGAGATCTAACACTTTATAGAAATATAATTCTAGTTGATCATTAGACTATGACTATGATTTATTAATAAAATTGCATATTTTAAAAATATGAAATAATATAATTTATATTTTAAAAAGAGTTCATCATAATGTATGTATTTTTAAATATGGTAAAAATTTTCTCAAATAATATAGGAAGAGAATCCTCCTTCTACAATGGGAGATATAAAAGAAAATGTATCTTATGCCTTCAGAGATCCGTGGAAAGAGAAGTTCTAATGATTTGATATCTTATCTCTAGGTCTCATAATTGCTTTGATTAACATCTTCTATTAAGATGGAAATGTTTTCTCTAATGCTTATTTTTAATATCTTATAGTTAATTTGCTCATTTGTAGTAACTGATTAAACATTAAATACTATACTTACCATCTAAAGATGAAAGGTATCTGCTGATGGTTTCAGTGAAAATGTGTTTTTCAGATTCTCCTTGCTGGGACTGGTTTAAAGCACCCCAATTATTTGTCGCAAGAATAGCTGGTAGAAATATATTTGCCAGCATATTCCTAATCCCAACTAGGAGTCCTTCTGATACGTCCAGAAAAGTAAATAGCACTTCCTAAAAGGGCAGTGTTCAAATGTTATTTTACATGCTGATCCCATTAAAGAACTGAAAATCATAGCCTATTTTACATTACAATAAGTATAGACAATATATCTTATAAACTATTAGGAAAACTTAAGTGGTGAATATTAAGGTTCTAAAATCAACAAACTTATGTTCTGCCCACACTTAACCATTCACATACTTGCTCATCAAGTAAACACTTTCCCTGGTGCTTTAATTTCTGCATAGGGAAGGAGATATGGCCTGGAGTCCATATAATGTGAGGGAAATGAAACTGAGCCTCCTACATAAAGAAAGTTCTAGGTGGACGGTTGCCCTGTCCATGAAAAGGGGACGAGAAAAACTCTGTCAGTTGAGGTAAAAAGCAATGAAACTAGCCCTCTGCCCAGAAATTTGTATGGAAAAAACATTGGTCAAAGGGTACTAACTTCCAGTTATAAGATGAATAAGTTCTGGGGATCTAACGTACAGCATGGTGACTGTAGTTAACGATACTGTATTGTATACTTAAAAGTTGCTAAGGGAGTAGATCTTAAATGTCATTACCAAAAAAGAAGAAAAAAAGGTAATTATGTGAGGCAATGGAGGTGTTAGCTAATGCTATGGTGGTAATCATTTCACAATGTGTTAAATCAATTCTTTGTATACCTTAAACTTACATAACGTTATATGTCAATTATATCTCAGTAAAGCTGGCAAAAATGCTTAACCATATATTTGAAAAAAATGTAAACATACTTCATGAATATTTTTAGTATTTATAGGGACATCATTGCGACAGCGAACAAAAACTACACACACTCCTTTTAGTTTCTCTGGGGCTGCGTTGTCTATATACAATCTCATCATTTTTGCCCCTTTGGTTGCTCCAGCAATAGTTCGACCACATTCTGAAAACAAAAGTCAAGAACTTAGCATACGATTACATGACTGATCAAATGTGATAAATTACTGTGGATCTTACACCCTTGTTCCTTGCTTTACTTTAAGAAGTTTTCAATATAATTATGGAATAAAATTTTTTGTCTACAAAAGGATGTAATTGCAAATCTTAAATTGCAGCCTCCTTGGGTGCCTTTCACTGAGTTCTGCACTTTGCTCCTTTTGGCCTGGCCTCAGGCAGGACTTTCACGCAAACCCTTCTCTTATCCCATTCTCAACCGTTTGCCTCCTTAATCCTTGCTAATCTTTCGGATCTCAACCAAAATGCCACCTCTCAGGTAAACTTTCACTGACTCCCCCAAGAAGATCCTGTCCCCCACTATATACTCTCATAGCACCCGACTTATAGTAAATCCTTCCTTGAACTAGTTTCAATGAAAATGTATCATTAGAAATCTTTCTTCGATGTTTAAAAACTATTTTAAAATATGAGAATTCTGTTAGATAGCTAGTTGCAATATTTTTTCTTTCTTTTTTTTTTTTTTTATTTTTTTTGGCTGCGTAGGGTCTTAGTTGCGGCACACAGGATCTTCGTTGAGGCATGTGGGATCTTTTCTTTGTGGCGTGTGGGCTTCTCTCTAGTTGTGGACTGCAGGTTTCCTCTCTAGTTGTGGACTGCAGGTTTCCTCTCTCTAGTTGTGGCATGCAGACTCCAGAGCACGTGGGCTCTGTCGTTTGCAGCACGCGGGCTATCACGTGGAGGCGTGTGAGCTCAGTAGTTGTGGCATGTGGGCTTAGTTGTGGGACCTTAGTTCCCCGACCAGGGATCGAACCCACATTCCCTGCACTGGAAGGTGGGCTCTTTACCACTGGTACCACCAGGGAAGTCCCTGGTTGCAATATTAATAAGCAAACAATCAACAGTCTTCCTGTTCACAACCATAACCAATTTGAAATATGATCTAAGAAAATTTTACATCCCTATCACAAAACCATAAACATCTTTTGTCTGCCCAGCCCCTCTTCCTTTGGGTTTGGGGAATTTCTCCCATCCTGGGATTCTGGAGGACACCAGTCTCAGAGCCCTGCAGGGGTACACATATGAAAACTATACTAATTAGACTCTCTGCAAGACTGTAAACCTTGAATGCAGAGACACAAAGATAAAAGGGTATCTGAGCAAGGTCAATCTACTGATGAATCCAAAGAAACTGCCCTGAAATCCATGGAAATGCTCTATTCCTATTTTTCCCAAGGCCTGATTGTTCAGCTAGTTCTAAATTTTGTGAACCACCCTAATGTTTTAATATTTTGCTTACCTAAGCCAGAGTCTGCACCTTGCTTACAGCCAAAGAACCCTGAGACATGGTATGCAGCAATGTAGAGCTCAAATGCTCATTCATGGAGGTTGGCAGAATTACCTTTACCCTTAATATTCTCCCTTTTTTCCTTGATAAGTGAACCTGAATTTGTCCCATTTAGCAATCTGTACATTCTCAGGGAGACAACTGCTTTCTCAGCCTCCCTAGCCCCTAGGGTAGTCATATGACATTAAGAATCTTGGGCTTTCCTGATAAAGGGGAGAGGTGTGACTAGTAGGCCCCTTTCCTACATGATGAAAACCTGTACATAATGTCTAGACTTCATCTTGCAACCATGTGGAACTAATATGAACACAAAGCAATGTGTTAAGAACGGCAGAATAGGGGACTTGCCTTGTGGCGCAGTGGTTAAAAATCCACCTGCCAATGCAGGGGACACTGGTTCGATCCCAGGTATGGGAAGATCCCACATGCTGTGGAGCAACTAAGCCCACACTCTAGAGCGGGTGCTCTAAAGCAAGAGAGGCCACCACAATGAGAAGCCCGTGCACCACAACGAAAAGTAGCTCCCACTCGCGGCAACTAGAGAAAAGCCCGCACACAGCAACGAAGACCCAATGCAGCCAAATAAATTAATTAATTAAATTAAAAAAAAAAAGAATGGCAGAACAGAAATAAAATAAGAATCTGGGTTTCTGATGGCGTTACTGAGCACTTGAACCACTGCTAGCCACTGCCTGCCCAGTTATGAGAGAAAAACAGACTCCCTATTTGTTTAAGCTACTATTAGGATTTCCATTACTCACAGCTGAACATATTCCTGGCTTCTAAAAATCCAAATGCAGCTACACTAAAGAATACTATACAGCATCTTTTAAATTAGATAAATCTATATTTAATAACATAAAAAATGTCTAGGTTATACTGTCAAGTCCAAAAAGTAAGTCAAGAATAAAACGTGTTATATGATCATATTTTTAAAATGATACTAAGTGTCTACATGTTAGCACATGCATATAAGTAAGACATGTAGAGGAATACTCACCAAGCTGATAAATATATTATTTTTGGAAATAGCAAAAATAATAATTAAAAGTATGTTTACCCTTTCTTCTGGCAGTTCTCCTGAGAATTCTTCCTAAAAAGTCTTCCTAATCCACGTAGAATTAGCTTCAATGATATTCATTGAGGCATTGTTTAAAGGAGAAAAAAGTTGTGAACAACCTAAATTCTAATAATAAGTTTTGAACCTAATAGTTGTCTCAGCCTAATGAAGTACAATGCAACTGTTTAAAATTTAATTGTGGAAATGTATCAGTGGCATGGAGAAGACAATATTATCAATTTTTAAAAGCTACCATAGAATAATATATAGAGTTGGATTACATTTTTATAAAGCATCTATAAATTGTTTTTTCTTAGTCCAATTAAATTGAAAAAAAAAAAAAAAAAAGAAGCATATCTTGGGTGACATGGTCCCCAAACAGGAAATGCAATGTTTTTGAAAATAAGAGAAGGCTGAACTAACTCTCATGGCTACTGAGTTCCTTTTTCTTTCTGAGACTGGACTATAATCTTGGAGGACAAAACATTTTTAGGGAGTGAGGCAAAGTTTACATGGCACTTGCCCTGAGCCCAGCATAACCACGGTCCTCCCAATCCCATGAGGTGAGTTCCATTACTGTTCCCATTTTACAGATGAGAAAACCAAGGCCCGGAGAGGTGAAATAACTTTCCCAGTGTGACCCAGCGAGTAAAGAGTGGAGCTTGCCTTCACCACCTCACTTCTGACCCTCTCCAGGACCAAGCTTTAAACCAGTGTGTCAAACAGTGTCTATCTGTGATCTCCTCCTCCCTGCAGGCCCAGGGGTCTGCACACCGTCAATGGAGGGTGTGATAAGCTCTGCAGTTTAAGAAAACAACATCTGGTCTGGGATACTCTCACCCATATATCAGGATACACAGGATAACCTGTCTAGAAGAAATGGAAAGTTTCACACTGTTGACACTGACTTGAAATCCACCCTGAGCTCCCAAGTTTGGACCAAGGCTATTTAGAAAGATAATTGTTAGGGTAGAGGGGTCTTAGAATCCAGCAGGGCACTGAGAATGGGGAAAGTGGCTTCCTTCTCAGTCCTACCTTGGCCCCTTACACTCTCATCCAGTACCTGCCTACTCCCCATCAAGCTTTGCCTCCTCAGGACCCACAGGGCTGGTGGTCTGGGTGAACAAGGCATAGGCATAGGCGCTGTCTGGAGGAACAAGTCATTGGGCTGCTGAAGTCTGCAGTGACCAGCACGATCCCAGGAAGGGCAGCAGTTTGTAGTTACTTGGTCACTCTTCCAGCTGAAGAATGCACGTCCCCCTTCTCATCTGTCTTGTACTTTCATAACTTTTGACAAAGAACGACCCAAAGCACCAGAGTGGGTACAAGGTCAGCAAACCACAAAGCATTCCCAGCCTCCAGCACATTTGGCGTAAGTGAGATGCTACTTGTGAGCCATAAAAGAGGTGATTGCTTTCCTGGTTAAAGGCAGCAAGAATGCCGTAGGCTGTGGAAAGGTGGAGGCACAGAGAGCCCGTCTCAAACTTACCTAGTCATCCAGAAGCATCCTGGAGAGCTCTGTCTGTCTGGTGTAATCTTGGCACAAAAGGAATATTCTCACTAGCTCTACATTCTTGTTTTGGCCCAATAAGTTTGAAAATGATACTTTTTTTTTTTTTTCGGCTGAAAACTTGAGAGTTTCATTATTATTATTTATACTATACTCTTCCAAAGAAGGTTTGAGGCAATATAGGATAACAATAAATGCTATGGACTGAATGTGTCCCCCCAAATATATATATGTATAGCAGTATATATACATATATACTGCAAAATAGGATCCAACTCTACATATTATATATGCAACTCTGGATGTGAAGGAGTCAATGAACCGTGAATATGTCTTAGACTTGCAGCAATACTTATAATTTGGGTCGTTACAAACATCTAAATTAGTGATCAGAAGATAAAACTAGCAGAAGATAAAACTATATACATAGTGGTATATATACTGTGTATATATATGTACATATCTCATACATACTGTACATATACATATCAAAATACATAAAGAGAGGGAAATAAATAAACACACACACACACACACACACACATATATATATACCAAAGAAGTTACAGAAGGATACTCATCAAGGAGTTAACTTGATTATTCCAAGTGAGTGGGAATGTGGGTGGTAGTTTTAATTTTTCTTCTAATTGTAGATATTTTCTCACCTTTCTATATTTTCAGCTATTGTTTTATTTATTTATTTATTTATTTAATTTTTTTGCAGTACGCGGGCCTCTCACTGTTGTGGTCTCTCCCGTTGCGGAGCACAGGCTCCGGATGCGCAGGCTCAGCGGCCATGGCCCACAGGCCCAGCCACTCCACGGCATGTGGGATCTTCCCAGGTCGGGGCACGAACCCGTGTCCCCTGCATCAGCAGGTGGACTCTCAACCGCTGCGCCACCAGGGAAGTCCCTATTGTTTTAATTTTTAATGAATTATGAAAATTTGGACCTTACAATAATGTCCCAGCATAAGAATTGTGAGAGACAGAAGATTAATAGAGCAGACGTAGTCACTAATTGTGAGTCTACATATTTTGTTGGTGAAGAAAGACATATATATTAAACAATTAGATGAAAACAGAAGAACGTGATCAAGTGGTGTATTTTACAATGCAAACTTTAAAAGAGACAGGCGTTTGGAGGATCGTGATGGATGTGGTTTGGAACACTCTGAGAAGGCTCTGAAGTAAAGAGAATGCCTGAGGCAATCTGGAGGAGGGGTAGGATTTGGCTGGGTGGAGACACTTAGGAGGGTGGAGAAAAGGGCACGGAAATGACTGGTGTGGACAGACAACCATGAAGACTGGCTTAGAGAGAGCAGCAAGTTCATGTTTGGCAGAATAGGAGATCAGACTAAACAAGTACTGTGTGTCCAGGTTATGACAGGTCTTAGTAGAATAAATAAAGAGTTTGGACTCAATCCAACAACAGGACAATGAAAGATTTACTTGGCAGGAATAAGTAGTATGGATTTCAGAGAGGAAATCTGGTAACAGAGATACTGGTTTTCAATCTGGAAAACTGGGGCAGGCATGAGATAGGAGCCTAAGCTTAAAGGCAGCAGAGGAGGGGGCTTCCCTGGTGGCGCAGTGGTTGAGAGTCCACCTGCCGATGCAGGGGACATGGGTTCGTGCCCTGGTCCGGGAAGATCCCACATGCCACGCAGCGGCTGGGCCCATGAGCCATGGCTGCTGAGCCTGCGCGTCCGGAGCCTGTGCTCCACAATGGGAGAGGCCACAACAGTGAGAGGCCCGCGTACCGCAAAAAAAAAAAAGCAGCAGAGGAGGAAAGCAAGAAAGAACTAACAGAGGGGACACGGTAAAATCCACAAGATTTATAAGATAAGTAGTCTAAAACCAAAGGATGATCTGTGTACCTAGTTATTAAGACAAAAGTTCAATGACCTGGTAAAGTATCAATTCTTTTTGGAATAACGTGAAAAGTAGGGAAAGCCAGATATTCCACTGCCAGCTGCAGCAAACACAAGATACTGACACAGGACCACAGGGAGTGACTGCTGTGCTTTCGGGTGGTTTCATGACTATTTCTAGTCATCTGACAACACGTGTACAAAATGGCTCTACCTGTTTCAAGGAAAAGGCAATTCAATTCTAGTGAAAATGTGTATTCCCAGGAGAGGTCAATGACTTCTATAAGGATGCTTTCTTCTTCAATCCTTACAGCAATCTTGTAAGCTCCTGGTAAATTTTCTTTATAAATATAGGATTGTCTATGTATAAGAGAAAAGATATGCTGCACTTTAACATTCATTCATGAATAGCTGGCACGTTACCCTTGCAAAACATCCTTACCAAGACCAGGTACATCTCCTTCTTGGTACAAAAACTTCAATGTCTTACAACCATCTTTCATAAAAAAACGAGTAAATGCTTCCAGCTGTTAAACAAAAGAGAAAATGATAATCAATAAAATGACTAAGAAACTATAATAAAATGAACCAAGCCCTGTGCTAAGCATTTTACATACCTTAGTCCTCATAGTTTTGTAAATAAAGGAAATGAGGCTAAAAGAGTTTATTCAAGGTACACAGAAGCAGGTACATCAGAGGCAGGATTAGAATCCGAACTAATTTAACTCCAAAATTATCATGGAATATAGGGTGAATTCTATTTCCAAACCTACATTACTTATCTACATATATAAGTGGGCCTCCACTTACCTAACCCTGCCTCACAGCATCTTATAAGGGTAAATAGGTGAGTCCAACTTGAGGTAAACATAAAGAATTATTGTTAAGAGAAACTACTCTTTTTTTTTTGGCTGCACTGGGTGGCTTGCAGGATCTTATTTCCCTGACCAGGGATTGCACCTGCGCCCTTGGCAGTGAAAGCACAGAGTCCTAACCACTGGACCACCAGGGAATTCCCAAGAGAAACTATTCTTAAAAGTTGATTTGTGGAACAGTAAAACTTGCCTTATTAACTAACTGTTTTGTTTGACCAATTATTTGAGTAATTATATTTTCAGCAATTATAATTTGACCTATATTGTAGCCAAACTAATATAAAAACAAATTAATATAATGTCTTCCATATTTATGAGCATGAATTTAATTACTTATGAGTCAGTATAATTATCTTTAGTAAGTAGATATCTAGGTCATATAAACAAAAACTCTCACACATCATTAGGGAAACACAAGTTTACTGACCCCCCTTCACCTAGCCCCACTGATTTCATACATAAGTGTCTCTCTTGGGCAGTGGGTTTCGCTTCACTTACTGACCTATTCCTGTAGGAAGTATCTCAGGTCTGGCAAAGCCTCTCACCCTTGGACAATGGTTCTCAAACTTTTGTGTGCATCACAGAAGCAACTAGGGGACGTCTTAAAAATAAAGAATGCTGGACCCAAGGATTTGCATTTTTAAAAAGGTCCAGGTGATGCTGCTGCTGGTCCTGGGACCACGTTTGGGAACCACCACCCTGGGAGATGAAATGGAGCCACGGAGATGCGCAAAATTCTATCCCTTCATTTTCTACTCTTCCATCTCACACGTAAACTTGGCTCTCTTGCATAATTACCACCTAAAAGATACAGAAGCTGTCAGCATAGCTATTCTTGCCCAGTTCCACACTTTCATGCTGTATGTGACTTCTATGACCCATCAGCTTTGAATGCATCCAAACTCTCAAAAGTAGACTGCATGACTGTGATAAAAAAAAAACTCAATATCAAACGTAATGAATTCTTGTCTTTTAGACATGTTGTACTCCTGAGGCCAGCAGAGTGAAAACCGTCGTGGGCCGAAATCATGACTGCAGTTAAAAATTCACTTATAATACGTAATATTTTACAAATACTTCATCTGAGTTTCACCACAACCTTGCACTAGGTAAGGTGGCATTATTATGCCCCTCTTGCAGAAAAGAAAATTAAAGCTAAAAAGAATTTGAGGGGACTTCCCTGGTGGTGCAATGGTTAAGAATCCACCTCTAAAGCCCACGCAGCAACGAAGACCCAACACAGCCATAAATAAATAAATAAATAAATAAAAAGAATCTGAGAACTTCCCTGGTGGTCCAGTGGTTAAGACTCTGCGCTTCCATTGCAGGGGGCACAGGTTCGATCCCTGGTCAGGGAACTAAGATCCCATGTGCTGTGTAGCCCAGCCCAAATAATAATAATAATAAAAAATTAAAAATAAATAAAAATAAAAAGAATTTGAGTGAAGGACCCAAAGACACATACCCACAAGTGCAGAACCGGGAACTCCAGATCTGCTCTCTTTCCACAGAACTGTGCTGCTGCTGTCTTGACTTTGGAAAACACTATCATGTAAGCCAGGAAAGTAATGTCTGTGACTATCATGAGCAGCGCTGAATGAAAGTAGCAGGAACACACGAAGTAGCAAAAGCTTGAATGCCAATGCGGCAGAAACCTCTGCATTGGTTAGGGTCCTGGCAAGCAAAGGAGTCGTAACAAAGAGGCTCTGAAGAAACCTAAAGAGGCTACTTCTAGAGGCCAGAGCAGGGTAAGGGAAGCTGTGGCACTAGCAGCAACACAGGACTAGCAACAGAGGAAAACCAGTACCACCTCAAGGCCTGGAAGGGAGGGCGTTGGGGGGAATGGGGTAGCGGGAAGCAGGCTGAGAGCTGGAGCTGGGGGAAAGGGACTGCTCGGGAGGACACTGGCAGAAACGTGGCCAAGTGGGGAGGGATCAGGCTTCTTTCTCTTCTGCCCTCCAATCTCCTGCTGGTGGCTCCCAGAAGCCGAGCCACTTGGAAACCAGAGGATGAGGGAGCCCATGTGGTAGATTCCAGAAGGGTCAGCCTTCCAGGCCACAGAGCAGGGTGGAGCACAGTCGGGAATGGATCTGAAGGCAAACAAAATAACCACCACCTCTTCTGTTGTCTACCCTCCTGAGGAGCCTTTAATGAACTGTTTTCACTCTGAATTGTGCAACAGGCCTCACACAAAAGAAAAACTTTTCCACACACCCAGTTACCTAAACAACCATAACAAAACATACCACCTCTTGCTCCAACTTCTTACTCACCCATCCACTAATCGCGATGCCAATTTACTACATGTTCTTGCTCTGTCCATGTAATCAAATGAGCACTCTCATCTCTCCCAGATTTTGACATTGGTTTCCATCCTAGATGTACTTACTATCTTCCCTCCACTGTGGCTTTGCAATTCACCAGCAACTCTTAAGGAAACACCTTTCCCGGTTTGACTCTTCCCTTAATCCTTGATTTCCCATTCCTTGCAGCCTAAGCAGTGTCTGGCCTGGTCCATGATAGCCTTAAAGGAAGAAGCTAACCACAAAGACCCAAAGTCCAAGGCACGCCCCAGGAATGACAAATGGAAGGGTTTGCAGGCATTGGGCACTCCCACTTCCTGGTCAGCATGCTAGCCAGTGAGAGAGACTTCCTCCAAGTAGAGAATGCCAGCCCAGAAAACCAGGTGGCAAATACTTAAGGGTGATAATATCACCTCTGTAGATACTCATCTCCCCAGCTTAGTCCTAGCAGCAGTCTTCCTCTGAAGGCACTGCCTAGTCCCCACGTCTATGCCTAAATCTTTTGCAGAGCTAGTGGGATTCCAATTGTGAAGTTAGCCAAATATGTGGCCTTGAAATTTTCAGGTGCAACAATGTTGAATACCTATATGGTTTCTTCCCTAACCAAGCACAGGAATGGTCCTTGGGACAGGCTTGAAGCCTGGGCCTACTGAGAATCACATTTTTTAGAAATTGGCCTTCCCTTCCTCTCTTGGTCATCTGCTCAGTGATGTGTGCAAGGTTGTTCTGCATCACTTTCTTCTACCTAGAGAATAGGCAGACACATAACCAGAGTCACCAGAGGAGTCAAAATAGTAGAGAAGGGAGGCCGGGAGAGATGAAAACAAATGAAAAAACAATACAAACAAACAAAAACAATTGAGAGTGGCAAAGAGAATCCTGTTGCCATTGGGTGGTATCATCCATAGCCAGGGAAGGTTACAGAATTTGTGAGGCCCAGTGAAAAATGAAAATTCAGAGCCACTTGTTTAGAAATTATTAATAATTTTAAGATGGCAACAGGAGATCATTTATCCAAGGGTAGGGCCCTTCAGCACAAGGGCCTACTCAACTAACAGCCCGCATGCCTGTGAAGCCATCCTTAGCCCCATGCACATTCCTACAGGGAACTTTGGTGACCCGGGAAACCATCCTACTTCCAGTTGCTTGCTGTGGCACCTCTTGTTTTATGTACACATCTCCAAGGTTGTCTATCCTTTGCCATTAAAATAGCTCAGAGCTATCGATCTCTCTGCATCAATCACATGCCCATGTCACTGTAACACACTAAGGGAACAAGAAAATGATCAGTCCCATTCAACTGTCAGGGGCCTGCCAGTTCTAAAGCTTTATAAGGGTCCTGGAAGAAATGAAGGGCAGACAACTTCCAGAACTTGGTAACATACTGCATCGAGCAAGGGAGAGGCTCTTTTAGGAAACATTCCACAGACTCTTCGCTCCTAGAGCAAGCTAAAGAGTTTTGCCCAAGTTCACTGGGCAAGAACAGGGAGTATGGACCCTGATAATGGCAACCTCACCACAACGCCGCCCCCTTTGCAACTCTCTCACCCTTGCATTCAGTGGGACGATCAGCTCACCACCAGCATGTACCTGCTCGCAGGTCTTGTAGAAGCTCCAGCCCAGGTCACTCCTAGACTTGACAAAAACTCAAGCAGCTCAGAGTAATTTTGTTGAAAATTTAGAACCTGAGCTATAAGGAAGCTATGACAGTGCTTCCGGGAACCGCTATCAGTCACAGTTTATCATACGTTACTATAATTAAGGTGACCATATAAATTCATCATCCAAAACTGGGACCCTTTTAGGAGTGAAAGGAGGAACTGTTAATAATTATGCTAGAAAAGTAGGCAGAATCCAGGGCTCTCCCTGGCACGCAGAGACGCACGGTAATCACCTCGTTGTTTTCGACTATATTCATGCAGTAGTCACTGTTCCCTAGCTCTATTTCTGCAGTTTGTTTTTCTACCCAAATGATTTGCACATGTAGTTTATATAACCCGTACTTTTAAAATATCATTCTACCTGTGCTTGACCATCCCTCTAACTTCTGAAGCCATTTTGAGTTAGAATCTTAGCTCATTTCTAGTTGCCAACTCTTTTTTCCCCTTCCTCCACAATAGTAGGCCAAACTAGAAATATCATCCAATTGGCTATAACTATGTAAAATAAAGCTTCTTCTCTATTCAGTTAAATCCCAACCTTCTCTTTCTAAATGTTTTGTTGTTCACAACGATTCAAGTTTCTTCAACCAATCACTTCTCAAAGAGTAATTAAAAAATAATAAGACTTAAACTTACAGATGGGCAATCCAAAATTAACTCTTCAACAGTTGTTATGTCCAGGCCAAGCTTTGCTGATAGAATTTCAAATATATATTTGTATGAAGGGTCAATTTTCATTTTTCGGTTTTCCCTTGCATCTCTGAATCTTGCCTAAAGAATGAAAACCATGTGTAAAAATTGTAATTATGAAGAAAAATCACCAAAATATTTCATTTCAGATAAAAGTGACACTTAATAAAAATGGTATTATAAGCAAAACCTGTCTCTCTTTTAATGTTTCCTGTAGATTTGTAATGCCACTCATACTTCGGAGATATCTGGATGATCTGCGGGAAGACTGAGAGAGCACATCAGAAGTCACTGACTGAACCAATCGTGGCGCAGGCCTAGGTCGAATCCTTCTCAGATCTGGGTCATCTTCATCTGGCATAACTATCCTTTCATCAGAAGGAATGAGATTCATATAATCACTTAAAGAAGAAGTAGGACCTTTTTCGGAAAGAGAGACAGTATCTTCTTCAGATGCCTCTACTGGGAGGGGAGGGGCCTCTTCACTGGAAGGAGGAGGAGCCTCTTCTTCCGGAGGCGGGGGAGCCTCATCTCCTGGATCCGGAGGGGCAACATCTTCCGAGCTAGGAGGTGCTGCCTCTCCCGAAGAGGACGGGGCTTCTTCTTCCGGAGGGGGTGGGTCACCTTCTTCAGCGCTCATGTTATCCACTCCTTCCACCTGCAGAGCACCTTAAAACTTCAAAACCTAGGATTATAAAAATTTTTTTTAATTGTTCAATAAATTGAGTATGATGTATTAATTTATCCCTCCCATTGAAGCTAGACAGGTAGCAAAATTATCTGTTTCTCTCATACTGCATTATCTAAAGAAACTTAGTTTATAGGGCTAGAGAGAGAATTCTTTTTAAAGTGGGACAGCGCGTGCAGGCGCGCGCACACACACACACACCTACACCTACACACCTCTAGGGTCTTTTTCAAACTATAAGTAACCACTGCAATTGATGGGAGGACACCTGTCCTCAGGTATGGAAAAAGGGCTGAGAAAAGATTGAGAGCGACTGTACTCCAGGACCAACTGGTGATCAACACCAGGATACTTATCCAAGAGATCAAGCAAAGAACTACATGGACTGAGATGTTCCTTGCTTGGGGGAACTCTGCTACTCCACAGTTCACCAATCAGACACCCAGCTGTCCAGCCGTCTCATCTACATGAGCATAACCAGGACCACCCAAAAAGCATAAAACATACTCTTGGAAGCCAAATGAATATCCCAAGTCCAAACATAAAATTCATGCTAAAATGGGATTGTGACTATTTACTGAAGCAACGGTATCATATAAAGCATAAATCCAACCTACCCAATCAGAAAAGCTCCAATTGTAAAGGAGTGTGGAAGTTATCATGAGCATATAACAAGGAAAATTAGGGGGCACCAGTGGAATGGGACAAAATGTTACTTACAGGAAAAAAAATCATATTTAGGACAATAATCAAGCCTCCATCAAAATAAATAGGAGTTTGGGGGCTTCCCTGGTGGCGCAGTGGTTGAGAGTCTGCCTGCCGATGCAGGGGACACGGGTTCGTGCCCCGGTCTGGGAGGATCCCGCATGCCGCGGAGCGGCTGGGTCCGTGAGCCATGGCCGCTGAGCCTGCGCGTCCGGAGCCTGTGCTCCGCAACGGGAGAGGCCACAACAGTGAGGGCCCCGCCTACCGCAAAAAATAAATAAATAAATAAATAAATAAATAGGAGTTTGGGAGATGGCTAAGATCCAGAAACCAGTATAACAGTAAATACCTGAAGAACAAAAGAACAAATTCCAAAGCAGACAGTTCAAAAGAAGATAAAGAGGCTTTCTAGTGAGAAATTCTGAGGACACTGGTGCAGACCTGGCCTAAGTAAGACGGTGCTTCGTATGAAGGGACACCAGCAGCCCTCCATCAGACAGAGATAGCCTGTAACCTGCACCTGACATCTGCCCTCACCAGGTTTTCCAAAGGACCTATAAACAGCTGAAATTGTTTTCTTTGATATGCTAAGGTTGGCCTATTCAAGAACAGAAAGACCCAAACTGACCTTTTAGCTGCCAGCTAACCGGTTTACCTACCCACACCCAAGATGTCAAACAAGGACCAATGTTCTCAAACTGTCTGAAGTATTTTTTTTCTCATCCCTCTCTCCTCTGTCTTTTATAAATCCTGGTTTTTGTCTTTGACTCTTGGCCACAATCTAATGTCTAGCTTTTTCACACAAGAGCAAATGTGCTTGGATAGTAACTAAGTAAACGTCTCTTGAGTTATTACTGGGCACAGTAAAGATCTACAATACCCAGGAGTTGTGTGTGCATTACATTCTCACACTTGAAACTGGCCTCGAGGAGTTGGTTGTGCCGTCTATAATAACTCAAGAACAATTATGATACACATTAGTGAAGTCCTATCAACTACCTGTCACTCTGCTCAAATCTATGCTTTTGAATTCTGCCAAACAATTTACTTTACTCCATAAGAGAATCGTGCCTTCTCTCAAAGGATATCAACAGGCATTGTTGTCTGGTTTCTGAAACGAAAGCAAAATTTACTTTAATTTCAATAAATGGTGAAACACATGTACTGACTGAGCTCAGTAGGGCCGGAGAGCTTCTCCATAGGCAATAAATGCTCCTTCTAGAGACACACAGTTATTTCAGCCAGTATAGAGCCACTATTATTTAAGCCATCAAGGAAAGACTAAAGTTGAATCATGACATTTTGTTAAAGAAATCAAGGGAGTATACAATAAATCTTAATGAGTTTTCCATCTAAAAATGACAACTATTTCTTAAGTGTTGGCACAGATTCACAGATTAAATTTTCAGAAAATGTTATTACCCAACACAATTAATTCCCTGGAGATTCCAGATAGTTAAGATTCATGGCACATCATTTCAGAACTAGAAAATAAACCTTAGAAATCATCTAGCTTAACTCTCCCTTTTTACTGATAATGAAACTAAGATCCAGCACATTCACAGATCTTATCCAACTGCACACCCAATTGATCTTTCTAAACTTCAGATCATATCGCATCACGGCCCTATTTAGTTTTGCCCCCTTGTTCACCTAGCTCTTTGTAATCTTGCAATGAAAGGATATTAAAAGCTTAAAAAGCTTAAGGTAGTCCTGAATAACACCAGTTAGGTTAAACAAAATCTATGACTAAGGTCAGGCTGAATCGATAGGCTTAGAGAAGGAAAATTGAAAGCAAGTAAAAAGGAATGGGAAAAAGAAGGAAAGAAAGCTGAAAATAAGACAAATAGAGTGTAAAGAGAAGACAAAAACCCGGAAATCCTCTCCCTCCTAATCAAGAATTCCCGAAGTTTATAATAAAATACACTGAAAGAGGTCATTGTGAGTTACTCTGCTCCCATGGTAATCTAATAAACATAGTCGATAGCCTCAATTCAGGTAAACATATTTAAATATAACAGACATATACTTTCCACCTCTTATGTGCGTCTCCTTACCTCAGTTTCCTTGGGATTTATGTGAAGCTGTTTAAGGGGGTGGTGGTGGGGGAAACAGCATTTAATTTCTAAAACTTATTAGAATACTCCTCTCGGAATATATGTTTTATGTAAAGAGTTCAATTTATGCTCTGTGAATTGAGTGCTGACATATATATCTCACGCTAAGGACAGGATAAGCTCTTATTTTGTGAACATAAAGAGTCTTTATGCTCAGTAGTCTGTACACACCGACAATACGGAAAATGATAACAAGGTTTTAATTGCTATCATGACTGAGAAACAAGTAATTTCTAAATAATTTGTTACAGTTTACATTTTTAAAGTAAATCATATACCTCAGACTCTCAAAATAAATAAATTACTACTGCCATTTTGGGGAGATTTTGCTTAAGGAAGCTATAGAATTCTTCCTCTGATGAAATCATTTGAGATGCTTTTCCTACATTGTTTTCAAATGTCAAATCATAGTTGGCAATGTAATGAACTCTAAATATAAAATGTCAGCTTACCACTCCCAAAGACTGATGCAATTATTTAACTGTAACTTAGAAAATGTACACAGCTGTTTTATATAGAAGAATTCCTAAAAACTGTAACAAAAATTTTAATAGATTACATAGTTGAAATGGAAAAATTTTTAGTAAATATAAATTACCTTACTACATATACACATTCACATGTTTGCATATATGCAACATGTTTGCAACAGCATAAAGAAGAAAACAAATACAGTTCCTGGAAACAACCAAAATGTTCCTTAATAAAGGATGCATTAATTGTACCGTAGTACACTGTTCTATAAAGTTTTAATTTAACATTAGCAATAAAAATAATGAGGTAAAGCTATATATACAGATGTAGAAATGTCTCAATCACATATTGTTACATGGAGGAAAAACCAAGGTAGTACAGTGCATTGTATATCAACTGTATAAATTTTTTAAAGTGTATGTAGGCATATACATGGTATTTCATCTATTCTAAGATGCACACTTTTAAGAAGGTTTAACTGGCAACCTTTTTTCCTTTCCTCACATCTTTTTCTTTATGCTGTTACATATAATATGTAGTTTCCATCTATGTAATTGTATAAAATTATAATCAGTAACAGTTTAGATTTAATAAAATGCATTAGAAGCTTTCCAGGAAAGATACACAATGAATTATGAACAATGATTACCTTGAGTAAAAAAGGCCAGATAAGAGAAGCAGAGGAAGAGCTGTACTTTTCAATTTGATAACTTTATGGTTTTTAAAAAAGTATAATTATGTGCATATTTTACTCGTATAATATGTGTTTATACAATAACACACAATATGTGTTTATATTTTTCTCCTATGTATCTTAGGACTTAAAATTTAGAACCTAAATTTCCCTCTGAATTTTAGAATTTAAAAAGATTACTTCGGCAACGAAGGGGCGGGTCTTTACTCCAAGTATCCACGCTTTGCCGGCTATAAGAGCACAGAGGGGATGCAGGATAAACACCTTTTCGTCTTCTCCTCCTCCCCGTGTCCTCCCCGGACAACTTGCTGCCAAATACAATCATTTTTAATTCCCACCACCCCTTCTCTTTAAGTTCAATTTTGGAGGTTCATTGGACGTCTACAAAATCATTCCTAGTCATTTCCAGGAGCAAGTTGCCATTTCAACCACACCCCTTTCTCTTGTGCCCATCTCTGTCTGTACCCCTATCCCTTCATGATGACTAAGGGTTCTCTGCGTGCTTGGCCGCTGTGATGGCATACACAACCAAAACGCACAAACGGAGGGGGGGGAGAGGGCAGGCTGTTAAACACACACAGGGTGGTCAACGTCAAGAAAAGGTGAATGAACAAAGGGCTGAAAGTGACTAGAAGGGAAAGAAACTTCTGGAAAAAACGACAGAGATGATGACACTTGACTTGGGTCTGAAGAGCTGTCAGGAGAGGACGGGAGAGGGAACTCTCCTAGCAAGAAAGCAGGGAAAGGCTTAGATTGCTTAGGAGAAGTGGCAAATTTAGCGATGAGATTTCGGGGTGTAGGGGAGTGAGGAGGAGCGAGGAGCAGAAGATAAGCCTGAGTGGCTAGGCCTTCTGTTTGTCTTACTTTTGAATCCTTAAAAGGGGGAGCGGGGTGTGGAGTCTGTCAGACGTTCAACGAAGAGACTGGGATTCACCAAGGGCAGGGGCTGGCTGCGGGTTGTAGTCGGGTGGGAACTGGACAGCTTGGGGACATTAGCGGGGAGCTGGGGGGCAGAGGGAGGCAAGTAGGCCGGACCTCAGCGGGGCTGGGAATCCGGCTCTGCGCGGGTCTCCGAGGCGCACTCACCCGCCACTCAGCTCAGCCAGGCGACCCCGAGCGGCCGCGCAGCCCCGGGAGCTGCTCCTGCTCGGTCTCCGCGGCCGCCGAGGCTCGGCCGTTGGGAGTCCGAGGCCAGCTCGCTCCCCGGCGCGTAGCGCGGGCTCCGCCGGGCTCTGCTCCCTGCGGGGCGTGGGGCGCTGGAACGCGGGCTTTCCCCACCCCGTGCCGACACCCGCGCGCTCGCGGGCCAGGACAATCACCCCGCGAGCCTGAGAAGTGAAACACTGTTTAGGGGCCCCGCGGAAGAAGCAGCTGCCTAGAGATGGAATATTTCAGGGGGTGGGGACTTGGGAGGATTCCAAGGTAGGCTTTGAGGGGATTGGTACGGAAATGTCTTGATATATAAAATAGCGTTGTCTATGACCTTTACGTTTTCTGAAGTTACTTCGTGTCTCACTAGAGAACATTAAATGTTTTCTTTTGAATTTGTTTGCTCAGAAACCTGTGACTGGTAATATAGAGAGTAGAAGGACGGGGAAAAACGGACTACTTTTCAAAGTTTACACGCCCCCCCCCTCCGCCCTTTCCAGTACTTTTTTTTTTTTGCGGTACGCAGGCCTCTCACTGTTGTGGCTTCTCCCGTTGCGGAGCACAGGCTCCGGACGCGCACGCTCAGCGGCCATGGCTCACGGGCGTAGCCGCTCCGCGGAATGTGGGATCTTCCTGGACCAGGGCACGAACCCATGTCCCCTGCATCAGTAGGCAGACTCTCAACCACTGCGCCACCAGGGAAGCCCTCCAGTACATTTCTGCGTTTACCCCTGACGAGGCGTGATGGGTCTCCATTTTAATTAGGTGTTTATATATATATATATATTCTGTGCTACCCAGTAACTCAATTAGTTCTGAAACTCAGATTGTGAACATGCTGTAGTCCTGGGTGTCCTCATTTATAAAATAAAATGCAGGAGATAAGATGATCTCTAAGTTCCCTTCTTGTTCCAAAAATCTATAACTCCGTGATGTTTGGTTTCAAGCCTTATTGACTGAAAGATGATACTATGGACAGAAATAAAAACATCAAGACAACCCACTGGAAATGTCTAAATGTTGTAGGGAATGTGCAATTAAAGTACACAGATTATCAATATTTGTTGTTATAATTGTCCTAACATAGCCACATGATCTTATTATCAAATAACAATTTAAGTAGCCAGCCATTCAAGTAAAATATATATGAAATATATATAAATATATATAAATATTGAGTAACTATCCACAGTTCATTCTTTGAGCTTTTTTTTATGGCTGAAACAGCATACCTATACCCTGTTTAGTTGTCCATCCTATTTAGTTTGAAAAAAAAAAAAAACTGACAATAGAGACCTAAGCAACTAATAAAACAAAGTTCATTAAGGAAAATTAACTCTACCATAAAAGTATTTTAAACATAACTCTGAGTAGATTTCCTAATCTTAATTTTACTAACATACAAAACAGAACAAAAAACAAAACAGGTATGTTCACCTTGCAGTGGGTTGAATTGTGTCCCCCTAAAATAAGTCCAAGTCTGTTGTTTCCTGGTACCTGTCTGTGAATGTGACATTATTTGGAAATAGTGTCTTTGCAGGTAAACTTAAGGATCTCAAGGTGAGATCACCCTGGATCTACAGTGGGCCCTTAATCCTATGACTGGTGTCCTTAGAAGAGAAAGAGGAGAGAGATTTCAGACACAGGGAAGGAGGCCATGTGAAGACCCAGGCAGAGATTGCAGTTATGCTGCCACAAACCAAGGAACACATGGAGCCACCAAAAGACGGAAGAGGCAAGGAAGGATTCTCCCCTAGAGCCTTTAGAGAGAGTATAGTCCTGCCAACAACTTGATTTCACACTTCTAGCTTCCAGAATTGTGAGAGAATCAATTTTTGTTGTTTTAAACCGCCAAGTTTTTGATGATTTGTTACATCAGCTCAAGGAAACTAATATCCCTTCTACCAAAAAGGAAACAATTCTAAACTCTATTTGGAATTTGTGTCTTCTAAAATAGTGACTATTCTAAACTATTCCTTCCCCACTATTGCTGTCTTTTCTTTTGTTTCTCTATGTGGTGCTTATTACTTTTAAGCTTTTAAAAAGTATATTATATATATTTAAGAGATACAGAGAGGTATAAAGAATAATACAACTATCCATTTACCCAACATCCAGCTTAAGTTATGAAACAACGTCAAAACATTTAAGTCCCCAGTATATCCCTCCCATTTGGCTTTTTCCATTGTTGCTTAGAGCAAATCATGTTCTTGAATTTGGAGTTGTTTTTCCCAGGTACTTCCTGATGCCATTACTGGATGATTATTTAGCCCTAAGCAATACATTATATTCTTACAGAGTTTAAAACTTTTTTAAAAGTTGTATTGGTCATATGAATTCTTCTGCAACTTTTAATTATTTCATTTCTATTTGTGAGGTTTATCACTGTTGGAATATGTTCCTCAGATTCATTCATTTTCACTTATGTATATTAGTCCACTGTGAAAATAACACAATTTATTTTCTCACAGTTGGACATTTAGGTTTTATCAATTTTTTTTTCTATTCAAACTTTGTCTCTTATACTTAGAGTGTAGGCATAATAGTCCTCTGGATATGTACTTAGTAGGATGTACTGTATTTAACCTTACTTAAATACTGTCAAATTATTTTCCAAAGTGTTTATAATAATTTAGGTTTCCACCAGCAAACACTGCTCCTCATTCACACCAACACTTGATACTGATACACTATGAATTAAAAAATTTTTGTCAATCTGAAGGGTATGAAGGGAACCTCATTTTTATATTAAATTGCATTTCCCTGTTTTCCAGTAAGTTAGAGCATTTTTTCATGTGCCTATTAGTTACTTGTGTTTCCTCTTTTGTAAACTGCCTATTTTTCTCTTTTGCCATTTTTTCTATTGAGTTACCTTTTCCTCATTGATTTGTAAGGGTTTTTACATATTATGGATACCGATCCTTTGTTGGCTATGTGTGTTGCCCATACCTTCTCCCACTTTGTGGTTTGTCTTTTTACTTTTTTATGGTGTGTTTTAGTTAAGATATTTTTTCTTTTATATTTTGTGCTTTTACATCTCACTAAGAAATTCCTACCATGAATTCATAAAGATATTCTCTGATATTTTATTCTTTACATGTTTAAGTTTTACCTTTTCACTTTTATATCTTTAATACACACTTGGACTTCTGTTTTTCTTTATGGTATGAAATGGAGAAATCTGCTTTTTTTTTTTCATATAGATAAATGATGGCATCCTAGCACCATTCATTGAAAAAGTCATCCTTTCCCCAATGATCTGCGGTACTAGCTCTGATCTAAATCAAGTTTTCATGTGTGTACATGTGTGTGATAGTTGTGTGTTGCTGCACAACAAATTACCCCAAAACTTAGCAGCTAAAAACAACAAACATTTATTATCTCATAGTTTCTGTGGGTTAGGAATCTGGGAGTGGTCTAGCCCTAGCCGGGTAGTTCTGTCTCAAGGTTCTTACAAGATCAGATCAACTTGTTAAGGGGTCAACTGGGGCAGCAGTCACCTCAAAGTTCTCCTAGGAGAGGACCCACTTCCAAGCTCACTCATGTGGCTGTTGGCAAGCCTCAGATCCTCACTGGCTGTTGATAGGGGACATCAGTTCCTTGCTACATGAGTCTCTACATATGTTGCTCACAACGTTTTAGCTTGCTTACCCGCTGAGTGAGAGATTGGAGAAAAAGAAAGAGAGAGATCCCAAGACAAGAATCACAGCCTCTACATAGTCTAACTCAGAAGTGACATCCCATCACTTCTGCCATATTCTATTCCTTAGAAGTGAGTCACTAAATCCATATTCATGGGGAGAGAATAACACAAGAGCATAAATACCAAGAGGTGGGGATCACTGGGGCTATTTTAGAGCTGCTTGCCACAGTTCCCATTTATTGATCTATACCAGTGCCATTGCCACATTGTCTTACTGTAGATTTATACTGTCTTGGATGGGTAGGTTCCCCTACTTTTTTTCTTTTTTTCTTTTTGGCCTTGCTGTGCAGTTTGCGGGATCTCAGTTCCCCAACCAGGGATTGAACTGAGGCCACAGCAGTGGAAGTGCCAAATTCTAACCACTAGATCACCAGGGAACTCCCCTTATTTATTCTTCAAATGTGTCTTGTCTATTTGGGGCTCTAAAATTAGAATCTACAATCAGCTTATTCAGTTCATTGAAAAACCCATCAGGATTTTTATTGGAATTGCACTACATTAATGTATTAATTTGTAAATGAATCAGTATTTTATGATATTGAGTCTTCCTATCCATTTACATGGTTTATCTCATATATTCTGGGAAGTTCGCCAGAGGGGTTAGAGGAAAAACACAGCTTGGGATGGCTTTTCAATAAAATGTTTCAGACAAATTTCTTTTGTCTGGGCTTCCTATGCAAAAATTCAGTGGTAATGCACAGTGTGTTGAGGGTTAGTGTATTGCCTCAATTCCTTGGTTTAGCAGCTTTAAGGTCTATCTCCATGTCCAAGTTCTGTAGTTGTAGTACATTGAGTTTTGACAAGATATCCCTCAATAAGTTAGCACCAGGTATGCACAAAATTTCTGTTGAAACTCTATACTTCAGTTTGCACAGGAACTCTCTTCTTATAAGAACAGCATCCCTCTTCTTTTGGGGAACTGCTTTGCCCCCTGGTTCCAAGCAGGTGGCTCTAATCCAGGCTGTCAATTACTGTGCTCTGACCACAGGAGTAAGCACAGGTCCTAGTCTAGGCCAACAGAGGCTCCTCCCTGGATTTTATCAAAATTGGAATTCAGGGAAGAGGTTCACTCTTTCTCTGGTGAGAGGCTGAGAGCTCCAGGTTTCTAGACAGGAGCAGTTATGTCTGACAAAATGAATCTGAGATGAAGAAAGAAGCTGAGATGAGAGATGGAGACATCTTGGTGGTGGCCAGGTGCCTGGTGCTAGATGCCTGGTGCGAGATGCCTCCCTGCCCCACTTCAGTTTGATTGGGTGAGCCAATAAATTCCCATTTTGCCCAACTCCCTGAAACCCAAATTCCTGACATCCATCCATCTTTTTGCTAATTTATATAGACCATCCTATTCACTTAAAAACATTGTCAAATCTCATTCCCCATTCATTTATTAATATAAAGTCCTTTCCTAAATTATGGTTACAGTGATCATGATCATTTAGTCTTTCAACAACAGGAAGTATTTATTGAGAATCTACTATGTGCCCGTCATCAAAGAACACAGTGATGACTAAGTTTTCCAATGAACACAATTAAAATATGTGCCTTAGCAAAATTAACGTAAAACTCACTGTAAGTTATGGACATTTACATAAGCAGTGAAACCATAACTTAAATCTCGTTTGATTCTCACCAAAATCCTGCAAGGAAGCGCAGAGAAGGTTCAGTAATTACTCCAAGCTTCTACAGCTAATAAACAGTGGAACCAAAACTTGAACCTAGGTCTCTGGCTAAGTCAGAGTTGTTTTAATTATCCTGTGCTGCTTAAAGTGAGAAAATAGTTTTGGATCCTTATAATTTAAAAATCATAACTCCCAATTCTCTTTCCATCAGATTCGTATTTCCTACCACGTTGCAGCCCTGAGGTATGGGTGGTTACTGAACTTTAACAGTTAAACAGAAACAAAATTAGGTCATCAAGCAACAGCGAGAAACGCGCTTTCAAGTTGGCTGGTTTGGATTTTTTGTTTTCAACCTCAAGGTGCCCTCCATCATACGCAAGGCACCTTGGGAATTGTAGTCTTGGGTGTTGAGCGCTGTGGCCCGAGGCGCTGACTCACTGGGACCCAATCAGCAGACAGCCAACTTGCCCTCCGCGTAGCAATTGGCTGGAATTCAGCGGCCGCCCACCCCGTGGTGCCGTCTTGCGGGCGCTGGTGAAGGGAGCTTCGCGGTCGGCAGAGTGAGAGTAGCTGCTGCGTTCCTGGCCACCTTCGTCCGCGTTACAACAGTGCGGCCATGGCAGAACCGCAGCCCGCGTCCGGCGGCCTCACCGATGAGGCCGCCCTCGGCTGCTGCAAAGACTCGGACCCCAGCACCAAGGTGGGCGCAGAACCTAATTCTCCAGAGTCGGGGCCCGCCGTGCGTGGCGCGACTGGGACCCCAAGGAGGGAGCAGTCCCTCGGGCTCAACCAGGCCTCGCTTGGGCTGGATGATTCGAACTCTGGATTCGAACCCCATCCTACCACCACTGCAGCTCTGCCCGCCTTGGGCGGATCGGAGTGGGCTGGGAAGAGGGCCAGTGGTGTCCAGTGGGGGATCTGGAGAGGGTCCGTTTCTTCAAGTTGTTTGAAAGACTGCGATCCTGCTTGCTTTAACTTGCTTGATTTGGGACGGTAACAGGAAACCATGGCTAACCCAGGGTCAGAGCTCTTGTCTGTGGGTGTGCGTGTTCCCCAGGGCAGTAGAGGTGGAGAGTAAGAAAAGTAGTTTCTGAACTCCAGTCTACGTTCGAAGGTCTACGGGCCGGCTTTTCCCAGCCTGGATCATTTTCTGTAACTGTCGTGGCTCCGCGTTTAACTCCTCCAAACCAATCTGATAGCTCCTGACTTTAGCCGCGCCCAGAATTTCCCTTTGGGTTGGCCTTTCCGGTTGCTCACGGCCACACTTTGCTCGGTGGCCCCAGGAGAGATGGCAGGATCATGGAGCTTAGATCCGAAGGGAATCTTGGAAATTTCTTCACAGACCATCTCATTGCAGCTGAGACCCAGTAAGAGGAATGACCAGTTGCACATGAAGGCTCTCATCCCTTCAGCTTGCTTAACAGGTCTATACTGAGAGTCATTGTAACTCACTCAGGTGTGGTGCCTCCGGGCGTTGTCAAGATCAGACCGGGCAGCCGCTCTGGGGGTTTACTCCAGTGTACTCATCACTGTCAGAAAACGCCTTTGTATGTATTCATTTGACTGGGGAAGTTCTAAAATCCTTGACGTTTGAGTATGTGCTTTGTACAGACCTCTAAGACCGGTTGGTGACTTTAGTCCCTTCTTGCTCTTTGCCTTCAGGGTGGAGAGTCAGACACTTCTAATTGCTAAATCCTTTGACTAGCACCTGGTAGTACTTAGCTTAGGAAAAATGTTAGTCACTGCAAAATTAAGAGGGAAGAAGTAAATATATACATTTCCTCTCACACTTAATCTTACTTTTTATACTCTTTAATGTTAATACCTTGTTATTTCACATAATATAGATTGAGTTATTCAGTGTAAATTAATTTCCCAGGTAACTGGGCATTTTATATACTGGACTATTAAAAAAAATATTTCAAGGAGAGCGTGATAAAATTGATTGAGTACAATTCTTTGCATTCTTAATTTACACCTTTTTTTTTTGGCTGCGTTGGGTCTTCGTTGCTGCAAGCGGGCTTTCTCTGGTTGCGGAGAGCGGGGGGCTACTCTTCGTTGCGGTGCACGGGCTTCTCATTGCGGTGGCTTCTCTTGTTGCCGAGCACGGGCTCTAGGCGTGCGAGCTTCAGTAGTTGTGGCTCGCAGGCTCAGTAGTTGTGGCTCGCCAGCTCTAGAGCAGAGGCTCAGTAGTTGTGACTCACGGGCTTAGTTGCTCCGCGGCATGTGGGATCTTCCGGACCAGGGCTCAAACTCATGTCCCCTGTATTGGCAGACGGATTCTTGCCACCAGGGAAGTCCTACACACTCTTAATTTATGTCAATTTCTCTTGATTTGAAGTTTTTTTTGTTTTTTTTTGTTTTTGGCCATGCCATGTGGTATGCATGATCTTAGTTCCCTGACCAGGGATTGAACCTGTGCCCCTGCATTGAGAGCATGGAGTCTTAACCACTGGACCTCCAGGGAAGTCCCAGTAATTATTTTTTGAGATTAGTTGTTTTGCACCCTAGAAGCACCATATGGGGGACATAAAATGGAGTATATAATAGCAGCTGGGATATACTGGGTGTGCCAGGCCCCGGTTTGTTATTTTAAGTACATTACTTAATTTAATCCTCACAACAACCCTGTGAGGAAGGCATAATTATCTCCGTTTTATATATAAGTAGACAGTGGCACAGAGGTGTTGAGTAATTTGCCTAGCGAGGAACCCACACTCCCTATTGTGCTTCTAGAGTACTGACTACAGCAGTAATTTTGGAACTTGACATGAAGGAAAGTAGAAAACCTAAGTGAATTAATTCAGTCTGATCACTGATCATCTGCTATATGTAGAGAGCATGGTAGATACCTTGGGGGACATTCAAATGAACAAGATGAAGTTCCTCCCTTCACCAAACATACACCAACTCTAACATAAGATGGAACTGGGATTATGTGCTTTTGAAATTATAAAGCACTGTGGGAGCGCAGAAAGTAGAGATTTTCAAAGGTGGCATCTGTGGTATACACAGGGTATTTGGAGGCTGAAGACCTATGTTTGAATCCCCAATTCTATTATTGGCTATAGTGATCTTAGCAGGGTGTAAACAAAGCTGCTATAAGGATAAAATGTATCTATGATCTTTAAACTATGAAAAGCAATACAATTCAAGGTTGTATTTCAACTGTGGATATCAGGGAATGCGTCAAGCAGAAGGTGGGGGTGAGTCTAGGCCTTGAAGGATGGATGGGGTCCCAACATCACATGGGAGACGGTTACATGGGAGGGCATTCTAGGTGGAGGAAACATCTGAGCAAAAATGTGGTGAGATGGCAGAAAGATGCAATGTGGAGCATGTTCTGGAGAAATGAGTTACCTTGTTTTTGGTTCACGTTCAAGTTATCTAAGTGGTGGAGCAGTGGTAGAGAAGACTAGAATGGTAAGTTGGAGCCAGATCATGGAGAGAGCTTAGAATGTTACTTCTAAGAAAATCGAATTTTATATAGTTAGTGGGGAATCACTAAGGGATTCAAATCATTCTACAGAATAGATTGGAGGGATCCAAGCCTGGAGGTGATGAGAACACCTAAAAGCCTCTTCCAGAAGGTGAGAAAAGTGATGAGGGCCTGGTTTGGAAAGAAGAGAGAACAGCAGTGATAGAAAGTCAACTTGTTTGTTGATTATTTGCATCTTTGTCATAAAGGCAGACCAAAGAATGTACGGCTGCACCACCTTCTGGGCTGTCTTACTTAGCTAACTTTCTTCAAAGGCCAAGTGCTTCTTTTCCCAAGTAGTGATCTCCTGAAATACATTCTTTTTACTGTCTATCAGTGTCCTTTGATAAAATTATTTGGAGTCCCTTCCCATCTGAGTGGTAAATGATGAGGTCAGGGAAAACTTTCAGTGTTGGCGACACTTAAGCTGGGTTTTACCAAATCAAAGGAGGTAGCTAGGCAGAGTTGCGGGTAGGGGTTGAGGGAAGAAAGAATGGCAAGGAAGGAAGAAGGACAGTGGCCAGATGGATGAATGACTGTTCTCGGCAGAGAGAACTGTAGTATATATAAAAGCACGGTGACATCAGAGAGCTGATGCAGGGACCTACAGGTATACAATGAGACTGAAGTTATAGGCAATAGGAGTGAAGGGGAAGGTACATAAAACAGTCATTGGGATGCTCAAAGAAAATATGAACATCTCCACTTGGTTCATTTGTTTTTCTCATCCTATGAAGATTTCTGTTTGGTAAATATGTTTTTTTTAATATATGCTTTATTATTATTATTTTATTATTATTTATGTATATTTCTCTGTGTATACAATTAAAATATATATACATTTATGATGGGGCATGCTCTTTTTTTTTTTAACTGATAAAGGTATGAAATCAAAACCATTTCAGGTGACCAGTTTAGTGGAGTGGTAATAAAAGATGAAGTTAGAGAAGTATGCAGCAACTGTATGTGCTTCCTTTGGGGACTTTCTTCTAAAAGTTGTGAGGTACCACTGAAGGATTGATTTTTTTTTTTTAACATCTTTTTTTAAAAAAATAGATTTTATTTATTTATTTATTTTTGGCTGCGTTGGGTCTTCATTGCTGTGTGCAGGCCCTCTCCAGCTGTGGCGAGCAGGGGCCACTCTTCGCCGTGGCACACGGGCCTCTCACTGCGGCGGCCTCTCCCGTTGTGGCTCCCGGGCTCCAGAGTGCAGGATCAGTAGTTGTGGTGCACGGGCCCAGACACTCCGTGGCATGTGGGATCTTCCTGAACCAGGGCTCGAACCTGTGTCCCCTGCATTGGCAGGCGTACTCTTAACCACTGAGCCACCAGAGAAGCGCCTGAAGGATTGATTTTTAACCTAGAAATGACACAGTTAGCCTTTTGTTATAGAAAGATCAGTCTGGTACCATTATAGGAAGATCACTCTGGATTGCATTTGGGTTAGCCTGCAAGAAGCAGAGAGACCAGGCAGGCTTTGACAGTCGTCTAGGCAGGAAGTAGAGAGGACATGAGCAAGGTAGTAGTGATCTTTGGAAAGGCAAGGAGAAAGATTCCAGAGGGACTTGAGCAGTCAGGTTGATGGGACACTTGGATTGGATTACAGATGGAGTGGCGAGGAAGGAATCTGAGAAGACTTCAGGGGTCTGACTTGGGCTGACACCCAAGTCAGATTCTAGAGGCATTCTAGAGGCATTCCCTGTTGGTGATGTAGGAGGCAGTATTTATTTGGGCTGTGATTAATTTGATATTTTGACTCAGGTGGAAATGTTGAGTAGACTGGATGGAGATGTAAAACCAGAGCTGAGGTTAGAGGTATGGCTGCAAGATTGAAACTTCCCTTTTCTGAAGATGGAAGGTGGTAGAGGCAATGGAGATTTTGATTTTGATTCTGAGTAAGATATAATATGTAAAGCTCCTTAGTAACAGTTCTAGAGAAATGAGTGTCTTCATCACTAGAAAGAGAATTTGAAAGGTAGGACACAAAGTCAAGAAACTTTTTTGCCACTGTTGTAGCTTTTTAAAAAATATATATTATTTATTTATTTATTTATTTATTTTTGGCTGTGGTGTGTCTTTGTTGCTGTATGCAGGCTTTCTCTAGTTGCGGTGAGCGGGGCTACTCTTCATTGCGGTGCACAGGGTTCTCATTGCGGTGGCTTCTCTTGTTGCAGAGCACGGGCTCTAGGCGTGTGGGCTTCAGTAGTTGTGGCATGCAGGCTTAGCAGTTGTGGCTCGCAGTCTCTAGAGCTCAGGCTCAGTAGTTGTGGCGCACGGGCTTAGTTGCTCCGCGACATGTGGGACCTTCCCGGACCAGGGATCAAACCCGTATCCCCTGCATTGGCAGGAGGATTCTTAACCACTGCGCCACCAGGGAAGTCCCCAGCATAATTCTTAAAAACCCTAGGATTTTCAGAATGGTTATGAGCATTGGCTTCAACTTCAAGTCACCAGCGTATTAGCTCCTAACAAGAGAATCAGCCTGTCCTTGGAAGCTTTGAAGGCATTGACTTCTCTCTAACTATGAAAGTCCTAGGTGATATCTTCTTCTAATATAAAGCTATTTCATCCACACTGAGAATCTGTTGTTTAGTGTTGCCACCTTCATTCATTATCTTAGCTTTTGGATAACTTGCTGCAGCTTCTACATCAGCACTTGCTGCTTTACCTTGTATTTTTATGTTATGGAGCTGGCTTCTTTCCTTAAACCTCATGAACCAACCACTGCTAACTTCAAACTTTTCTTCTGCAGCTTCCTCACTTCTCACATCCTTCTAGAATTGAAGAGAGTTAGGGCCCTGCTCTGGATCAGGCTTTGGCTTGAGGGAATGGTGTGGCTGGCTTGCTCTTCTATCCAGACCACTAAAACTTTCTCCGTATCAGCAATAAGGCTGTTTTGCTTTCTTATCATTTGTGTGTTCACTGGAAGAGCACTTTTCATTTCCTTCAAGAACTTTTCCTCTGCTTTCACAGTTTGGCTAACTGGTGCAAGAGGCCTAGCTTTCAGCGTGTCTCAGCTTTTGACACACCTTTCTCACTAAGCTTGATCATTTCTAGCATTTGATGTAAAGTGAGAGACATGCAACTCTTCCTTTCACTTGAACACTTAGAGGCCATTGTAGGGTTATTAATTGACCTAATTTCAATATTGTGTCTCAGGGAATAGAGAGGTCCGAGGAGAGGGAGAGAGATGGGGCAATGGTCTATCAGTGGAGCAGTCAGAACACACACAATTATCAATTAAGTTTGTCATCTTATGTGGGCATGGTTCATGGCACCCCGAAAGGATTACAATAGTATCATCAAAGATCACTGATCACATATCACCATAACAAATAGAATGAAAAAATTTGAAATATTGTGAGAATTACCAAAATGTGGCACAGAGACATAAAGTGAGCAAATGCTCTTGGAAAAATGGCACTGACAGACTTGCTGGACACAGGGTTGCCACAAACCTTAACTTTGTAAAAAAACAAAACAAAACAAAACAAAAAAAACAATATCTGTGAACTGCAACAAAGTGAAATGCAATAAAACAAGCTGTGCTTAGATAAAACAAAAACAGGAGGACTCTGAAAAGCAGAGAGAATGGCAGACTGGCTAGGGACCTTGAGACCCTAGGAATAACATGGTGGTATACACACACACACACACACACACACACAAGCTATGCAAAGAGTGTATGCAAAAACACTATAGATAAATCAAAATGGAATTATAAAAAAAAAATTCCAGTGACCCACAAGAAGGCAAAGATAAAAAGAAAGGACAAACAGAAAACAAAAATAAAATGGCCAATTTAAGCCCTAATATTTCAATAATTACATTAGATGTAAATATACCAATTAAGACATATTGGTGGAGTGGATTTAAAAGCATGCCTCAAGTTATCTATTTGTGAGGTGATGGGTGTTAACTAAATTTGTGGTAATCATTTCTCAACATATGTAAGTTGAAGTCATGCTGTATACCTTAACCTTATATAATACTGTATGTCAATTATATCTTAATAAAACTGAAAGAAAAATAAAAATAAAAACATGCCCCACCTATATGCTGTCTACACGAAACTCACTTCAAATGTGATGACAGAGGCAACTAAAAGGATGGAAAAAGATATATAAACATTAATCAGAAGAAAGCAGGAGTGGCTATATTGTTTCAAATGCAGTAGACTCTAGAGCAAAGACAGTTATCATAGAGAAGTACATTATATAATGATAATAGGGTCCATTGACTAAGAAGACATAGCAATCCTAAATGTGTGTGCCTCAAACAATAGAACTGCAAAAAATATGTGAAGCAAAGACATACATGGAAGGAAAAAGAAAAATCCACAGTTTTAGTTGGAGACTATACTCCTCTCTCAACAATTGATTGAACTAGACAGAAAATTAGCAAGGATATAGACAAACTCAGCAACACCATCAATAAACAAGATCTAATCAAGATTTATAGAACATTACAGCCAGTAACAGCTGAATACGGGCATAGCTTGTTTGTATTGCATTTTGTAGATACTAGGGTTTTTTTTTACAAATTGAAAGTTTGTTGCAACCCTGCATGAAACAAGCGTGTTGGTGCTATTTTTCCAACAGCATTTGCTTGATTCTCTCTGTGTCACATTTTAGTAATTCTTGCAATATTTCAGACTTCCACTGTTATATTTGTTATGGTGATCTGTGATCAGTAACCTTTACAACTCACTGAAGGCTCACATGATGGTTAGCATTTTTTAGCAATAAAGTATTTTTAATTGAGGTATGTACATTTTTTTAGACATAGTACTATTGCACACTTAATAGACTACAGTATAGAGTAAACATACATGCACTGGGAAACCAAAAAATTTGTGACTTTTTTTTTTTAATATTTATTTATTTGGCTGCACCGGGTCTTAATTGTGGCACATAGGATCTTCGTTGCAACATGCGGGCTCCTTTAGTTGCATCATGCAGGCTCTTAGTTGCAGCGTGCAGAATCTAGTTCCCTGACCAGGGATTGAAGCCCCTGCACTGGGAACATGGAGTCTTAACTACTGGACCACAAAGTCCCTGTGTGACTCTTCATTGTGATCTTTGCTTTGTTGCAGTGGTGGCAAACCCATGATATTACCGAGGTATGCCTGTATAGTTTTTTTTCAAGTGCACACAGAAGAGATACCAAGGTAGACCATATCATGGGCCCTAAAACTAACTTCAACAAACTTGAAATAATTGAAATTATATAGAGCATGTTCAACCACAGTAGAATCAAACTAGACATCAGTAGCAGAAACATAACAGGAAAATCTCTAAAAACTTGGAAACTAAATAACACATTTCTCAATAATCCGTGGATCAAGAGGAAGTCTCAAGGGAAATTTTAAAAATTACATTGAACTGGATGAAAATGAAAAGAGCATCTCAGCTAAGACAGTGCTAAGAGGGAAATTTATAGTATTAAATGCATGTATTAGGAAATAGGAAATGTCTTCAATCAAGAATTTGTTTCCTTCTCAAGAACCTAGAAAAAGAAGAGCAGAATAACGCAAAGCAAACAGAAGAAAGGAAATAATAAAGAGCAGAAATCAATGAAATTTAAAACAAATTAGAAATAAATCAGTGAAACAGCTGATTCTTTGAAAAAAACCAGCAGAATTAACAAACTTGTATCAAGACTGACAAGAAAAGAGAGAAGACACGAATTACCAATATCAGGAATGAAACAGGGGATACCACTACAGACTGCAGACAAGAGAAGGGTGATAAGGGAATACTGAAAACAGTTCTACATACATAAATTTGACAACTTACATGAAATACACCGATTCCTTGAAAAACACCAACTACCATAACTTACCCATATGAAATAAATAATTTGAATAGCTCTATAACATAAGGAAATTGAATTCATAATAATCTTTTTAAAAAAATATCTTCAGTTCCAGATGATTTCACTGGAGCATTCTTCCAAACATTAAGGAAGAATTAGCATCAATTCTACACAATCCCTTCAAGAAAATTGAAGAGGAAGGAACACTTTTATTCATTTTATAAAGCTGTCATACTACCCTGATATCAAAACTAGGTGAAGACAGTACAAAAAAAAAGAGATATTACAGACCAATATCTTTCATAAGTATGGATGTAAAAATCCTTAACAAAATATTAGCAAATAGAATTCAGTGATATATAAAAAGAATCGCATACCATGATCAAGTGAGGTTTACTCCAGGTATGCAAGGCTGGTTCAGTATTAAAAAAAATCACAGTAACTCACCATATTAGGAAGCTAAAGAAGAAATATCACACGACAAAATTCAACACCATGATTTAAACACTTTTGTTTTTTCAGAAAAAATAGGAATGGGAGGGAACTTCCTCAAGTTGATAAAGAGCATCTATGAAAAACTTAAGAGCTAACATTATACTAAATGGTGATGCTTTCTCCTTAATTTGGGGGAACAAGACAAGTTTGCTCTCACCACTCATATTTGACGTAGTGCTGGAAGTTCCAGCTGGTACAGTAAAGCAAAAAAGGAAATAACAGTCAGGCAGATTGGAAGAAAGAAAGAAAACTGTCCCTATTTGCAGATGACATGATTGTCTACATAGGAATCTTAAGGAGTCTAAAAACCCTGGAACTAGTAAGTGGGTTCAGCAAGGTTGCAGAATACAAGATAAACATACAAAAATCAATTGGATTTCTATATATTAGCAAAGAACACATGAGCACCAAGATTAAAAATACAATACCATTTACAGTTGCTCAACAAAATTAAATATCTAGGTATAAATCTATCAAACATGTACAGAATTTGTATGCTGAAAATTACACATCGTTGATAAAGGGAATCAAAATCTAAATAATGGAGAGACATACTGTGTTCATGATTGGAAGACTCAGCATAGCAAAGATGTCAGTTCTCCACAAATTGGTATACATGTTTAACACAGTCCCTATCAAACCTTTTCTCTTTAGATATAGTCAAGGTTATTCTAAAATTTATGTGGAAGGCAAAGAGAGTAGAATAACTAAATCTTGAAAAGAATAGGGTGGAAGGAATCAGTCTACCTGATTTTAAGACTTGCTATATAGCTGCAGTAATCATTACTCCATGGTATTGTCAGAGAGATAGACATAGATCAGTGGAAAAGAGTAGAGAACCCAGAAATAGACTCACACTAATAAACCCAACAGATTTTTCACAAAGATGCAAAAGCAATTCAGTGGAGAAAGGACAGATTTTTCAACAAATGGTGCTGGAGCAGTTGGCCATCCATGGGTAAAAAGTGAAGCTTTACCTGAGTTCACATCTTATACCAGAAAATCCATTTAGAGGTGCTCAAAGGGACCTTGACTTTGACCCTTTGGTTCACTCCCTGCTCCACTTTTTATAGTTTTGTCAGGATTACATTGTAGGCACGTAGTACATGTACTAGAAATTTCCCTGATTGTACCTTTAAAGTTTTTTCACAGTAGTTTTAAATTAATTAGATTTGGAGATTGCCCACCCCGACCCTCACAAAAGACTGATTATTTCTATCATTCTTCCTTTTTATAAGGCAAAGGAGCAAATCTTTGTTACCTTGTAATCATCCCAGAAAACCCAAAGATAGTTTGAGCATAAAAGACATCTTTTATTATTCTGAATTTAGAGCATAAGAAGGAAAAGACAAAGTTAAGAACTGTCTCATGAGACAAGACATCAACTTTAGTCTTTTTTAAATGCAAGATATATTTATTTCAAACAATATTTTAGAACCATAGCAATAAACAGTGATTTTTAGAAACTTAAAGAAAGGAACATTTTTCCAAGATCATTCAAGTGTTTATCAAAAGTAGCAGAGGTATTCTGTTACAGAGAGTTAGCAGAATATCTTGGTGATTAAAAGAAAACTGTTATCTGAGCATAGAATAACTTGATCATTTTATAAAAAGCAAGCCCTGCTTGTTTTTTTATATCGTCCAAATAATACTTTGGCAACAAAGGTTTTACACACCTCTATTTTTTATGAATAACACCACTAGCATTGAATATACTTTTAATCTTTTTGGCATGTATAGACTCCTTTTTACAAGTTAAAAATGATTTTAGAGTTTATATTTGTGTTTTCTTAGAAATAATCTATCATGTTAAGTCTTCTCAGTCAGAAAAATGGTGTATCTTTCCATTTTTTAAACTATTTTTTCCAGCTTTATTGAGATAAAATTGACATATAACATGTATGTCATATACCATGAGCATGTCCAAGTGCTTCTAAAGCAGCGTTTTAAATGTCTTCACATATTCTATTATGCCTGTGTCATAATTTATCTATTTCTTCATTGTTAGAGGTAGGTTAGCAAGGTGGTTGAAAGCAAGGACTTTGGAACCAAACTGTTTGGACTGAAGTTTTTTCTCTGCCACTTACTTTCTTAGCAGTAAAATGGGGATGGTATAATACTTATCTCATAGAGTAGTTGTGAAGATTATATAAGTTAATTTCTGTAAATCATTTAGAACAGTGTCTGGACCATAGTTACTGTGTAAATGTTGTGATGAATGTCTTTATACATAAATCTTTGTCCAAGTTTCTAATTATTTCCTTACATAGATTTTTAGAAGGGCAACATTCTGATCGATGAGTATGAACTCTTTAAGAGTTTTAAAGACTCTTCAGATCCAAATTGCTTCTTAGAAAGATTGTAGGATAGGTATAGGGATAGGATAGCATAAGGATAGGGATAGGATAAACAGGGTTGTTGAACTTGTTTTACAGCACTTGGCACAGAATCTACAGAAAAGAAAAAACAAACAAACAAACAAAAAAAACACAACTCTGTAACTAAGGTACCTGGATTTGAACATAGCCTTTATGGACTGAACACAGGTATTTAATAATAATAAAGCCATGATGGACTGAGGGGACAAAATTTCTTTCTTCTTAAACAGTGTGTTACAATGGTGGACTGTTGGTATTTTGTTACAGGAAGCAAAATTAGTGTTGGTAACAAGTAGTAAAAGTTAAAGGTGTTTAATATATACTGTTTCCCTTTAGGATTTTCTCTTGCAGCAGACCATGCTGCGAATTAAGGATCCTAAGAAGTCATTGGACTTTTATACTAGAATTCTTGGAATGACGTAAGTAAACTGTTTATTAGTGCCTATAATGTTTAAATACATAGCTTTGCAAATATAGGGAATGTTTTCAGATCCATTGTAAAAATGGATTAAAGTTTGCTTCAAAGGTCACAAAAGTCCTTTTGGCCAGGAGTCTGGGACTAGGCTTGACTGACTAGGGGTTCTGTCAGGTTCCTCTCCTCTATCCCAGCCAGGCTCACTGGGCAACATGACACCAGTACTTGCATTTTCTCTGACTCCCTTCTCTCTAAGAGCTGCCAGTTAAATCCTTAATGTGTCCAGACTGTTTTGATGTTATGGCCACTTTTAGCCTCTTGTTTACTTCAGAAAAGATATAGCTATTAAGACACAATACTTAGAAAATGAATGAGTTTTAGGTAAACTCATTCATTTTCTAAGTTTTAGGTAAACTGGCCGTCTATTCCATTTTTATAGGATGTGTTCTCTTTTGCTGAATAGGTAATATTCACTGATCTTATAATCTTTAAGACATATTTCTTTTTCTTGATTTGTTTCCCAAAATAACATGAGGGTTTTTATTTGTTTTGGGTAATATAGATACATAAAGAATAAAACAATCTTTAATTTACTGCCTAGATAACCTCCATTGACATTGAGAGAAAACTTTAAGTAATACAGTATATGTCTGTGTTAGAAAATCTGACCAATTCTGAGAAATACAAAGTGAAAAGTGACAGCTTCCGTCCCCCAGTCCTCTTCAAAGATAACTGCTGTTAACAGTTTCTTATAATTCTTTCCAGAAAAAGTAGTTTTGTATGTATTTATGACATATTTAAAGGGCAGAATGAAACCAGATTTACTGAACACGTGCTATTTGCCAGGCACTTTATATCTCATTTCGTTGTCTTCACAGTAGGTTTATGAGATAGCTTATATCCCTATTTTACATGGAAGGAAGAAACCAAAGCTTAAAGACATTAACTTAATGACCCCAGATTCCACAGTGGGCACATGGCAGAGCTGGAATTTGAATCCAGGTTTGATCAACTCCAATGTTGACCTTGTTTTTAAAGAGCCCCCAACTAGGGTACAACTTGACATTATATTGAAAGATATGCTGAGCTGAGAAAAGCAAGTTAAAACAGGTTCAGGTGTTCCATTTCCCATCTGATTGGTCCGTCTGCTTTGGTAGGTGCAGAGATAGTTTTCAGAATTGGAGTATTTGAGGTGTTTGATACATCATTATAAAAAGTTAGAGTAAATCTTATTTGTGATGAATCAGTACATAGCTCTTAGTGGGCCAAGGCATATAACATGACAGTGATAAGTAAAAGATTTGGAACAGAACTCTAGAAACTTTCCATTTGCTATGCTGCAACGATTCCCTCTTGTTGATTTTGAATGAGGTCATGTTTGAGCATTTAATCCTCCATAATCTAAAGAAAATTGTATTGTGTGTGTCCTCATTCTACCCTACTCCTTGCAAAATAATCTTACCCTCTTTAAACTCAGTTTAGAGGCCACGACTTCAGTGAATCTTCTCAGAACCTCAGGATGAGTAATTCATCACGCACTCTCATGATCAGTCTCTCCTTTTCCACTGCTCTTTCCCCTCAACCTACAAAAAAGCTTAAGTCTTCTCTATTCTAGGATAATTCTTGCCCTCCGCTCTCTTTTGCTGTCCTTTCCGTCATCATGACCATCTGTACAGGCAGACCACCACTTACTGTTTCACTTGCTCACCTCCCATTCTCCAGCTTCTGCTGTCGTATGCTGCTGAAACTGCCCTCACAGGACCTTTCCATGTCTGCTCACCTCTTCTCAGACCTAATCCTGTCTGACCTTTCTGCAGTATTTGATACTGTAACCACTTCATGTCTTTTGTGATATTAATCTGTCCTTCTCTCTTAACACCTATGCTCAGTTTCCTAGGAGTTTTGGCATAGTAAGAACTCAATAAATTTATTTTTCTTTAACTCAATGCCGTATAGCTGAAAGAACAATAAGGTGTGATGTGTTATATTTTTCACTAAAAATAAATAAAATTTTCTTTTGAAGTTACCTTTTGCCATTTATAAGCAAGTACCATAAATCCAACTAAATTGCATTATATTTGAAGAATTGATGAATTACAAAAGTTTCCATTTTTATTTTTATTATTATTTTGTTTTTTGCGGTACGCGGGCCTCTCACTGTTGTGGCCTCTCCCGTTGCGGAGCAACAGGCTCCGGATGCACAGGCTCAGCGTCTGTGGCTCACGGGCCTAGCTGCTCCACAGCATGTGGGATCTTCCCGGACCGGGGCACGAACCCGTGTCCCCTGCATCGGCAGGCGGACTCTCAACCACTGCGCCACTGGGGAAGCCCAAAAGTTTCCATTAAAAAAAAAATTTTATTTCACTGATATATACAGATGAATAAATTTTTTTAAATGAGACTTTTTAAAATTGATTTTCCTTGCTTTTTCTATTAAAACAGCCTCACCGGGCTTCCCTGGTGGCGCAGTGGTTGAGAGTCCGCCTGCCGATGCAGGGGATGCGGGTTCGTGCCCTGGTCCGGGAAGATCCCACATGCCGCGGAGCGGCTGGGCCCGTGAGCCATGGCCGCTGAGCCTGCACGTCCGGAGCCTGTGCTCCGCAACGCGAGAGGCCACAGCAGTGAGAGGCCCGTGTACTGCCAAAAAAAACCAAACCAAAACAAAATAGCCTTACCATGTACAGCTCTTATTCTTAGTAGAACTTGAATATTGTTATGTTGATTTTAGTATGAATCAGCTTTTCCTATTGTTAATTGATTCAGACTTGTTGTTTAATTTCAGACTACTCCAAAAATTAGATTTTCCCACTATGAAATTTTCACTCTATTTCTTGGCTTATGAGGATAAAAATGACATCCCAAAAGATAAAGATGAAAGAGTAGCATGGGTATTCTCCAGAAAAGCTACACTTGAACTGACACAGTGAGTATAAGTTTTAATTTTTTTTATATACTCTACATTATTTTGAAGCTTATTTTTTTTTAACTTTTTTTCCTTTCTTATCAGCTTAATTCAAACCAGGTCTGCCTAATCACTTTCAACTTGTAACAGTATGTTTGAGTATTTTCTATGGATCTTATGGTCTTTGTATTGCTCTTGTGGCATGGATAGGGCAAGTGAGAGAGATCATTTGCCTTTTAGACAGAGAATATAAGACTGAAATGGCAAGATATTTTTCAAACGGTAGCTGATGAATGTTTAGGTACTGTAAGTAAGGTCTTCATAATTTCAGCATTTTTGTTGAAATTGGCATTCCCCTTCTTTCTTTTTTATTCTTTATGTTGTTTCTGTGCACCCGCTAAAAACTATCAAAAGAGCATTTGTTACAGGGTGTGTGATTTAATGTGTCCCCTGATTCAAAACAGCCCTGGAATCAGAAAGACCTAGACATGAGTCTTGGCTCTGACAATAGCTCTGCGACCCTAAACAAGTTATATCACCTCCCTAAGTGGCAGTCTCATTTATAAAATGGAGATACTCAGATCTAGCCCTTGGAGCTGTTCTGAGGACTTAAAGAAGTATAAAGTACTTAGCACAAGAAATGATAGTTGCTATTATTATAATTATTGTTCTTATCCAGATGTCTAATTTTATTGTCTCCTTAGTCATTCTTTCCCCTTTTGCTCTTTCTGTAGTTGAAAACTTAATATTTACAGTAACAGAGATTAGACCAAGTATATTAAGTAGCATATATACATGGTAAGATTTCAAAGATTGTTGCAGCTTTCTTTTCAGAATACCTGTTCTCCAGGTCACTTGCAATTATGTTTTCCCTCCTTTTGTAGCAATTGGGGCACTGAAGATGATGAGGCCCAGAGTTACCACAGTGGCAATTCAGACCCTCGGGGATTTGGTATGTTTGCCTATTTGTGTGTAATAAACATGGATTTGTGTGATTTTTCCATTGTGTACCTATTTATGATTGTAAGCAATCTAAAACATTAAGTATAATCAATTTGTTAGGAGTATGGTTTTTTTTTTTCCACAAATAATTTTATTTAGGAGTTGTTTAATTTCATCATCTCAGTCTAAACTTTTTACATTTACTCTCTCACAATGATTTTACTTTTCAGTTTCAGTATTATATTTCCAGTAGATGTTTTAATTTAAAAAACAAAAAAACAAAAATGATGGTTAATAATAATCCCGATTTCTGCCAGCATACACTTCTGCCTTGATCTCAAATCTCTCAACCAAAACAAGAGTATTACCAGTTTAAATTGGCTGCTATGTAGTCAGTATCAATAATAAGCCTATTAAGCATGAGTAAATGGTTCCTCTTTTGTGTTGTAGGTTATTCTTAACAGATCAAACTATTTATGAGCCAGTATTGGGCTATGTTAAATAATTTATAATTCAGAGCAACTAATTAATTTATTATACCCAGCCAGTTAGATTCTTGTTCTTTAATGTATTATAGGTTTTGAACCAGCTTGATTCAGTCTGTTTTCAGATGCCTTATGTTTTGTAACAAACTAGTTTTGGAAGCCACTTGTGGCACATGGGTACCCTGTTGTAATTTTTCCTTCTTTCTCTCTGCCTTGTTTTGGGGGTGATTACCTAAGGTCACATTGGAATTGCTGTTCCTGATGTTCACGGTGCTTGTAAAAGATTTGAAGAACTGGGAGTCAAATTTGTGAAGAAACCTGATGATGGTGAGTCTGCTACTTGTTTTCTTCAGGCCTATGTTTAGTTATATAACATTTACTAAGTACCCACAGAGGGTACTGTTGTAATAAAATCCTTTTGGTTGTAAGTAACTTGGAATTCTACTCCAGCCTGCTTAAGGAAAGAAGGGAAATGATTGGAAGAATACCTAGTTATCTCAGGGAACTGAAAGGCAGCACCTAGGGTGGCTTCACATGGGACTAGTCACAGGATCTAGAGAGCTGTCAAGGACCTAGGCTCTCTCTCCACCCCTTGACCCTACCATTCTCTCAGTGACCACCAGCTTTCGCTCTCTCGGGTATATCTAACCACCCAAAAGAGTAAGTTCCTTAAAGTCTGTTTCATCTGCTGTTAATGTAACTACACCAAGTCTCTTCAGTTAATAATTTCCTGAATTTTTTTTTTCATCCTTTTTCAACCTTTGCGTGTCCTTCAGTTTTAGATATATCGCTTGACATAGTATATATCTGGATTTTGTTGGATTTACATGTATTATAATTATTTTATTTAGATCTGTTTTTGCCACCATAATTTATTATTTAATTTTCATTTGAAATATTTCACTGTTTCATTTCAATCCTTTTTTTTTTTTCAATTAGGAGATTTGATATCCAAATATCCTCCTCCCTAGTAAGGAAAGAACTTGCTTCCCTCTACCTCCATTATGTTGCTGTTACTCAGGCTGGGATATTATTGGTTTATTTTTCCTTTTTCTTTAGCTTTGGCTTTTTATTTTAAGATAATAAATATATCAAGGTATATATTTTTTCTCCATAGATCTCTTGCAGCATCTTTCAGATTTTTCTGTCCCTTTATTAAGTACCTCAACCAAAACTGTTTTTAAAGGGTTTGTGAGGCAAAACTCTTGAAGCTCTGTATGTCCCAGAACCATGCCTTTATACATATGAATGACAGTTTTGTTGACTATAAAATCTTAGGTTTATTTTCCTTCAGTCTTGAAAGTACAACTATATTGTCTTATTTTTCCCATCCAGTGTTGCTGCTGAAAAATCTGATCTGTGTTCCTTCATATAGTTTCTTCTGTTTTGTTCTAGAGGCTTTTTATATTTGTTATTTCTTTGTCCTTGCCTTCCTTCTGGGAGATTTCTTCAAACTGGCATACCAGTTAGCTAGTTTTTCCTCAGATGTATCTGTTCTTATATTTATCTTCTGTATTCTCACCTATTATGTAATTAATTTCAGCTATTATGATATTGATCCTGAATTTTTGCTGGGCTCCTTTAATATTTTCTTGTTCTTGTTTTGTGTTGGTCGTATTGAATATTCCTCGTTGCTTTTACATGTTTTAATAGTTCTTGGCCCCCATTGATCTAATATTTGTTCTTCTGTTTGAATGTATAATCCATTGTTTGTTTTATAGTTATATTCCTCAAATTCTTATTATTTTGGTCTCAGAGGTTACTTTGTTGTTGTTGTTTTTTGAAACTGAAACCATTAGCTCTTCCAAACATCAGGCAGTGTGAATGGGGGAAGGCCAGACCTCAGTCCTTAAAAATCCACATGTTCTCAGGGAGATGTGCTGAGCAGAGAGAGAAAATAAGAGTTAAACAAATACTTCACACTCTGCAGTCAGATCCTTTTCCCCCACTTTGTCCCTGATGGAGTAGTAGTATTAGTAGGAGACAGTTCTGGGATTGTCTTTCCCTCACCCTGGTTGTGGGGAAAGTGAAACCTCTGGGAGATCAGTTGGTACCCACCTGTCTTTCTGCCCTTATCTACTCCCGAGGACATTTGAACCAGTAGTTTCAACCCCCCCACCCCCACCCAGTGGGAGTAGGTGCTAATGTCCAAGGCACTGGGAGAAGCAAGAGCCAAACTAACAAAACTCCTGTTTATTCTCCCACAGCCTTGTGGTCCAGCCAAAAGTACCCCCTTCCACACAAAGCAGGTTAAAACAGTCACTACCCCACCCCCACCGTTCCTCTCCCCAACTATCACCTCAGGGGCATTGTACTTTTTTTTTTTTTCCTATTTTTTTAATCTGTGTTCCTCTGGGGTTGATCTTGAAGAAAGGAGCCAGAGATAGGAGTCAAACTACTTCAGCATCTTGGTACCAAAATAAATTTCCGAGGTCACATTTTTCCATTTAAGCAAAGAACTCTACTACTAGACCTACTAGCCTCTCAATCCCAGTTTTGAATTCCTGGGAGAAAGAATCTGATTGGCAGAGCTTGGGTTACATAGAATAGCGTATGACCTAAGCATCTCGGTCCTTTGGCTGTGTAGATAAGCCATGCTACCTCCTCCCTTGAGCACCTATCTATTTCCTTTATCCTCTTTAAAATAAGACAGTTTCTTTGACTACTCAACTAGTAGCATGAAGTAATAATGTGCAGGTGAAATAAATACCTGAGACTTACAAGATGCAGCCAGTCCCACAGTTTATTTCAGGAGAGTTGGTTTACAGCTGTGTGTAGAAGATAAAATATGTCATTCTGAAAATCGTGCATCTGGGCAACACCGACAATAGAATTTTTTTAAGTTAAAACTATAAACAAAACAATGTAATTAACTAAAATACAAATTAAAAATTGAATTAATAAAAAATGTATTTTAAAGTTTTAAGGTTTTTTTTTTAAAGTCTTTTCAATAATGAAAATCATTTTGTTTTACAGGTAAAATGAAAGGCCTGGCATTTATTCAAGATCCTGATGGCTACTGGATTGAAATTTTGAATCCTAACAAAATGATAACTATTATTTAGTTCTGTGAGAATGCTGCTTCGAGATTTCAGTGAAGACGTTGTGGAAGGTAAAAAAGGAGACAATGTGATTCAAGATATTCGTTTAACAGAAGCAACTAGGACTGATGGATTATTGTCTCAATTCAAATTGTTCTTAAGTCTATTTCCCTTTCCTATTTCAGCTATGTTTTTCACCTAACTGTTCAGTCATTCTAGTTTTAAAGTAGTGCTTTGTCTTATGTCCTTGAATGTAGTTGTATAACTACTTTTTTAGGCAATAATTAGAACAATTCCGTTCAGAGGCTGCATTTTGCCTTCTATCTTCTGACGAGATACAAGTCTACAAGTCTGCCTTTGAATCATCATTTAAAAAAAAAAAACAACCACTTAACATGTTTTGTTGTGATTACCTTCTGAGGTTTCAATTCCTCAGAAGTAACTTCAGAATGGGAAGTAAAGAACCCCAAACAAAAATGAAGCTTCGTGTATATTTCAAATAGTATAAAGTTTATTTTACAAAAGAAAAGTTACTCTTGGGAGAAATTCAGAATTATGCTGAGAAGGATGTGGATAGAAAAACTAATTTTTTCTTCGTTACAAAGTACTTTGAAAGTTGAAGGACTAACCTCTTTATTTTGGGATGGGGAAGAGGATGGGAATATTACATACCGGGTATGCAAACACGGACTAGGCTGTCACATACTTTATCTCCCTTAATCCTCCACAGTATCCTGTGAGATAGAAAGTAGGCTGGACATGCAAAATAACTTTAATGAATCCAAGGCAATATAAATAGGCTAAGGACTCAAGATCTCATCATCATTTTTAGTATTTAGATTATACCTCAAAAATTAGTACCTTGGGGCTTCCCTGGTGGCGCTGTGGTTGAGAATCTGCCTGCCAATGCAGGGGACACGGGTTCAAGCCCTGGTTCGGGAAGATCCTACATGCCACGGAGCAACTAAGACCGTGTGCCACAGCTACTGAGCCTGCGCTCTACAACCCGTGAGTCACAACTACTGAAGCCTGCGTGCCTAGAGCCCGTGCTCTGCAACGAGAAGCCACCGCAATGAGAAACCTGCGCACAGCAACGAAGAGTAGCCCCTGTGCACAGCTAGAGAAAGCCCACGTGCAGCAACAAAGACCCAATGCAGCCAAAAATAAAATAAATAAATTAAAAAAAAAATTAGTACCTCACAGTACCTCCTTCACTAGTGTTCTTTGTAAAAACCTTCAAAGAGTTTGAGCATTGTCCTCTCAGCTTTCGAGCCTGAGTACCACGGTGAGGAAGAAGCAGTGGAGGAGGTCTGGAGAATGCGGCCGCTCTGGGGATGCCTGGTTGTCCCTGTGCAAGTGGTGCTTGTGTTTCTTGTGAAGAGCCCCTACCCCAAGGTCTTCCAGATGCCAGTAATCATTTAGGATAAATTATGTTCAGTGATAACATAACTTAGTTATCAGAAATCAGCTCAGTGGTCTTCCCTGCCATGATTCACATTTTTTTTTTAATTTTTAAAATTTATTTATTTATGGCTGTGTTGGGTCTTCGTTTCTGTGTGAGGGCTTTCTCTAGTTGTGGCATAAAAAAAAAAAAACTGATTTTGAAAATCTCTTATGGCGTAGATAATAAGAACATCCAGTTTGTGGTTTAACTACATTTGGATTTTTTGTGGACTCTAGTGGAAGACCTTTGGATAGGCCTTGCCAACTGTGCTTACACTGCTAGAAGCACTTTCATTTCCTTTTTGGATGGAATGGATTTATGCGAGCAGTTCAAACAAAAAGCAGTACTTATAGACTGAAGTAAAATAAAATTTTAGAAAAGACTGTGTTTAATTTGTAAACTTCTATCCAGCATGTTCTTTAAAAAAAAAAAAAATCTGCCCTGGGGGAGTACTGCAAGGATTTTTGAAGGGCCTTGCAGACTCATTGAGAACTGGGAATAGTTGTAATTCTATACATCAGGCAAAGCACATAATTTCTATGGATAAGGAAGGGTCGGGAAGATGAGAAGAGGAAAGTAAATGGATAAAGGATTTGGGTAGAAAAAGTGCAGAGAAGAAGAGAAGACAAATATCAAAAGTGAGTCATGGAAACCAGTGCTGGTACATTTTGGGTACTAGCATTACCAAGTGGGAGGGTTATTAGATTCATAAATTTAGTCATTTAAACCTTTTTTTCCTCAGAAAGAAGCCTTCTCTACTTGCTAAGTAAAACTTGCCAAAAGATAGCCCTTGCTACTCTTTAAATCTGATCCCTGTATGCATTGAAAAAATATGTATTGTATCACTGGGCCTTGCTAGGGATTAGAACAATTCACTTCTAAATTAATTTATCTGAGCATCAGTGACATGAAAGGGTGAATTAGAGCACAATAAGTTTTCTTCTTTTCCATTATTGGACAGCCAGACTGTATAGCTTACTGTTAATGTAAAATAAATCAGTTGCTCATGAACCCTACATAAGACTCAGTTATAACACATATGGTCTGAATAGGAGCTGATGACTGTGAGAGAATCGCTACGGCTTCCCCATGTAGCATTCTGACCAGGGTCGCGTACAGTGTATATAAATATTCCTTGGCAACACAACTGCTTGTGAAGAGGGTTATATCTGTAAAGGTGCATGCTGCTGACAATAAGAAAAGACCTGGGCTTCCCTGGTGGCGCAGTGGTTGAGAGTCCGCCTGCCGATGCAGGGGACACGGGTTCGTGCCGCGGTCCGGGAAGATCCCACATGCCGCGGAGCATCGCAGAGCGGCTGGGCCCGTGAGCCATGGCCGCTGAGCCTGCGCGTCCGGAGCCTGTGCTCCGCAACTGGAGAGGCCGCAGCAGTGGGAGGCCCGCGTGCCCGAAAAAAAAAAAAAAAAAAGAAAAGTCCTAACTCTATCAGATGTAACAAGCACTTCAGAGGTTCTGGAATTAGTTGATAGAGGGTTCAGAACTATCAGGCACTCTGGTTTCCTTCTATCTTTGCCAAACTGTCATTCTCAGCAGTTGTTTGGGGGGCTAATAATACCTGTGATCAAAAACGCCCACTATGAGGACTTCCCTGGTGGCGCAATGGTTAAGAATCCGCCTGCCAATGCAGGGGACACGGGTTCGAGCCCTGGTCCGGAAAGATCCCACATGCCGCAGAGCAACTAAGCCCGTGTGCCACAACTACTGAGCCTGCGCTCTAGAGCCCATGAGCCACCACAAAGAGTAGCCCCGGCTCACTGCAACTAGAGAAAGCCCGTGCACAGCAATTAAGACCCAACGCAGCCAATTTATTAATAAATAAATAAATTAAAAAAAAAAAAAAGCCTACTATGATTCCAGGTGTCACTGTACAATGTCCAGTGAAAGAAAATAACCTGTTTTTCCTTTTGTGTCTTTAATGAGTGTAAAACCTTTCTCAGAGCTCATCAGCAGAATTCTCCTTATGTCTCAAACCAGAATTGGGTCACTCACTTGGCTCTAATCATTGACAGAGGGACTGAGACCACTCTGACTTAGATCATATTTACTGCAGTTACCTACATGAGAGTAGACACCGCATCCAAACTGAAACTGCCAGAATGGAGGAGCAAATAAGGGCTTCTGAAAAGGCGAAACAGAAACTGCAACAGGGTGAAATTAAATATTGAGAACTTAGTGGGTGCAAGGGTGCTGTAAGAAATCAGAACACATTTCCTGCCCTCAAAGAACTTGTTCTGAGATTGTGGTTCTCAACTATATCAGACTTAGCAAACCCTCCTTATAACATGGGAATGTTTATAACATCTATCACACCCGCTATCCTAAAACAAAATTCATATATAACTTACCTATATACACAGTTTCAAAAAGGATCAGTCCAATGCCTTTATTGTAGTAAAAAGGAGAAATAAATCAATTTTAAATAAAATATGCATTTCAATATGTAAATGCCCAGATGCTACTACACTAGAAAATAATGAAGTAGTCAGGTGATTTCTCTTATATATGGAAGAAGTAAAACTGTTCAATAGCGTACTGATAACTCTATTTGGTATTTTAAAATAGAGACTAAATTCATGATTCCTGAAGAGCTATAATGTTACAACTTTATATACTTATTTATTTTTTTGGCCACACCACGTGGCATGGGGAAATCTTAGTTCCCCAACCAGGGATCAAACCAATGCCCCCTGCAGTGCCCTTGAAGTCTTAACCACTGAACCGCCAGGGAAGTACCAGTGTTACAACTTTAAATGCATACTGATAGCAGGTGTGTTTTATTGGTCACTCAAAGAAATTGAATGATGTTACTGTGGGAAACATCATTTTCCAAAATGGTGATCAATTCTCGTGGAGGTTTTGAATAAAAGAATAGTATTCCTTCTGTTTATAGGGTAGTTTTGTCCCCAGTGAATATTAAAATTATACATACAAATAAGTAAAATGGAAGTTCTAGGCTCAGAAGATAAAAGCAGATGTTATAATTTTTTAATTGACATAACATTGTGTAAGTTTAAGATGTGCAGTATGTTGATTTGATACCACCATAGGGTTAGTAACACCTCTATCATGTCACATAATAATCAATTCTTTATTGTGATGGGAATGATTAAGATCTAGTCTCTTAGCCTAGAAATCAACTACAAGAAAAAAACTGCAATAAACACAAACATGGAGACTAAACAATATGCTACTCAATAACCAGTGGGTCACTGAAGAAATCAAAGAGGAAATTAAAAAATATCTGGTGACAAATGAAAATGGAAACACAATGATCCAAAATCTATGGGTTACAGCAAAAGCAGTTCTAAGAGGGAAGTTTATGGTTATACAGGCCTACCTCAGGAAATAAGAAATCTCAATCTAACCTTACACCTAAAGGAAAAGAACAAACAAAACCATCCTTGGCTAGCACTTCTGCTAGTATATAGGTGGTGACCCTGGTGGAGTGACCCAGACTGTCATCTCTGAGGGGTCTGAGCCCCTGGATGACATGTCCTTTTCAGACCAGCCAGGGTTGTTGCACTTGTCCATTTGCCTTTAAAACTGGGCATGAGCATACCAACAGGCACCTAAGTGGGTCACATGGATGCTAAGCATACTCCTAGCTGCCCCCATTGTGTAGCAGCAGCCCCACTTCTTCCTAATGAAAAGGGTCACTTGCTACTGCCAGAATGGTGATTCTTCTTGTCCAAAGTAACAGGGCAGCAACCAAAGCTTAAAAGTAATGGGATTAATCCCAAAGCAACCTACAGATTCAATTAAAAACCTATCCAAATCTTAATGACTTTTTTTTCAGAAATGGAAAAATTCAAACTAAAATTCACATGGAGTCTCAAGGGACCCCAAATAGACAAAACAATCTTGAAAAAGAAGAATAAAGTTGGAGGATTCACACTTTCTGATTTCAAAACTTACCACAAGCCTTCAGTAATCAAAACAGCATGATACTGGCATAAAGACAGACATATAGACCAATGGGATAGCATAGAGCCCAGAAACAAACCCTCACACATATGTCAAATGATTTTTGATGAGGATACCAAGAGCATTCAGTGTGGAAAGGACAATGTTTTCAACAAATAGTTCTGGAAAAACTGGATATCCACACACAAAAGAATGAAGTTGGACCTTTATCTTATACCATCTGTAAAAATTAGCTCAGAATGGATCAAACAAATGTAAAAGCTAAAAGTATAAAACTCTTAGAAGAAAACATGGGGGAAAGCTGCATGACATTGGACTTGGCAGTAATTTCTTGGATATGATACCAAAACAAACAGGCAACAAAAGAAAAAAATATACAAATTGGACTTCACTAAAATTTAAAACAAATTTAAATTTAAAATTTAAATTAAAGGACACTATCAACAGTGAAAAGGTAACCCACAGAATGGGAAAACATACTTGAAAATCACATCTGATAAGGAGTTAATATCCAGAATATATAAAGAACTCCTCCAATACAACAACAAAAACAACCCAGTTAAAAAATGAGCAGAGGATTGAAAATCAAAACCACAATGAGATACCATTTGCACCTATTCAGGTAGCTATTATATATAAATGAAAACAAAAACAGAAAATAACAAGTGTTGACAAAGATGTGAAGAAATTAGACCCCTTGTTCACTGCTGGTGGGAATGTAAAACAGTGCAGCTGCCGTAGAAAACAGTATGGCAGTTCTTCAAAAAATTAAACATAGAATACCCGTATGTTCAGCAATTCCACTTGTGGATATATACCCAAGAGAAAAGAGAGACTCAAACTGGTATTTGTCCACCAGTGTTAGCAGCATTATTCACAATAGCCAAAAGGTGGAAACCACCCAAATGTCCATTGGTGGATGAGTGGATAAATAAAATGTGATATATACATAAATGGAATGTTATTCAGCCTTAAAAAGGAATGAAATCCTGAAACATGCTACAACATAGATGAACCTTGAAGACGCTGGGCTAACTGAAATAAATCAAACACAAAAAGATAAATACTGTGTGATTCCATTTATATGAGATACCTAGAATAGTCAAATTCATAGAGACTGAAAGAATGGTGGTTTCCAAGGATTGGAGGGAAAAGGAAATGGGGAGTGATTGTTGAATAGGTACAGAGTTTCAGATGGGGAAGATGAAAAAGTTCTGGAGGTGGATGATGGTGATGGTTTCACAACAATGTAAATGTACTTAATGCCATTGAGTTGTATACTTAAAAATGGTTAAAATGGTAAACTTCGTTTTGTATATTTTACCACAATAAAAGAATTAATGGGACTCATATTGTGTGCCCTGGTGAAAGTGTCTCACTTTTTAGAAGGACCTCTAGACAAGCAGAACCTGGAGTTGTGGGGATAGGAAGCACAAATTCTCCAAGAAGATAACTGGAGCAATGGTGGTAAGAGGGGCTGCTTATATTTTCCACCGTAGTTGCTGAACCCATATGATACCTATTGGGAGTATAGTACTAATCATGATAATTGATTTTGGGTATATAATGTGTCCCTTTGGTTTTTAAGTAAAAATAAAAGACACGTTTTTCATTTTCACCAAGAACTTTATTGAACAACATATCCACCCTTTTGTTCCACTACCTTCTGCCATTTTTCAGGCAACTTCATAATTCCATCTTCCCAAAACTTTTAATCTTTTTGAGCAAAGAACTGTTCCAGCTGCCTTTTACAGTCTTCCAGGGAATTGAAATTTTTTCCCTTAAGAGAATTTTGTAAAGACCGAAATAAATGGAAATCCGAAGGTGCAATGCCTGGTGAATACAGTGGATGAATCAGAACTTCCCAGCCAAGCTGTAACAGTTTTTGCCTGGTCATCAAAGAAATATGTGGGCTTGCGTTATCCTGATGGAAGATTATGCGTTTTCTGCTAATTCTGCACGCTTTTTGTCGAGTGCCGCTTTCAGTTGGTCTAATTGGGAGCAGTACTTGTTGGAATTAATCATTTGGTTTTCTGGAAGGAGCTCATAATAGAGGACTCCCTTCCAATCTCACTATATACACGACATCACCTTCTTTGGATGAAGACTGGCCTTTGGTGTGGTTGGTGGTGGTTCATTTCACTTGCCCCACGATCTCTTCCATTCCACACTGTTGTACAGTATCCACTTTTCATTGCCCATCACAATTTGTTTTAAAAACAGAACGTTTTCATTATGTTTCAGTAGAGAATCACATGTGGAAATATGGTCAAGAGGGTTTTTTTGGCTTAACCTATGTGGAACCCAAACATCAAAGCAATTCCCATAACCAAGCTGGTGCAAATGATTTTCAGTGCTTGGTTTGGATATTTTGAGTATGTCCGCTATCTCCCGTGTGGTATAACGTTGATTGTTCTCAATTATTGTTTCAATTTGATTGCTATCAACTTCAACGGGTCTACCCAACTGTGGGGCATCGTCCAGCGAGAATCTCCAGCACGAAACTTCGCAAACCACCTTTGACACCTTCGATCCATCACGGCACCTTCTCCGTACACTGCACAAATCCTTTTTTTGCGTTTCAGTTGCGTTTTTACCTTTCTTGAAATAATAAAGCATAATATGCCAAAATTGTTGCTTTCTTCTTCCATATTCAATATTAAAATGGCTACACCAAAATTCACCAATTTTGATGTCTTTTTTTAAATGCATGCTGATATGACAGCTGTCACATACAAACAAAATTGTTTTGAATGAAGTTAAAGACAACTAAGTGCTACTAGAGCCATCTTATGGAAAAAACCGAAACTTTGGCCCACCCAATAGTATTTTTGAACAGATATTCTCCCTTAACTCCCATTTTTAATTCATCATTGCCTGCCTGATGAATCTCAGTGGCTTCATCTACATAGATACTAAAAGAATAAGCATAGTATCAGTTAGCGTGGGTGAGGTTATACTGCAGTAACAAATGATCCCCCAAATCTCAGTGGCTTACAAGAAAGGTTTATTTCTCCCTCACACTGCATGTCCACTGATTATCTCAGCTACAGCTAATGATGCAGTTGCAGAACAGGCAACTCCTGGTGTCAGTGGAATAAATGGCTTGTCCAAGAGCTGCCTTTATTGAGGTATAGAAAGGGCCTTTCAGGCAGCCACTGGACTGAACATCCTTCACCCCAGGTTCAGAAAGAGGCAGGACTCCTCCAAGGCTGCTGCCTCCCTAGTCCTTCTCTGGCGTAGTCATATTAGCACACAGATGTGTCCCTGTGCCTCTATCATAATGCTCTACATTAGCTTCTCAAGAAAGAACCGGAAGCATCAGATAAGATCCCTTTCAGGATCAAGGCTCTCTAGAAGAGAGAGGTAATCAAGGATGTTTATTCAGAAAACAGTAACTCATCATTCTTTTCTTGGTCATTGTATCTTGGCTTCTTTCTCCAAGCCAAGAATTCTTCTGAAAGTTCATTCTAGTCCTTTATGTCTTTGCCATTCACCACCCTGCTGTGTGTTTCTGGAGGTCTCATCTCTCTTGCAGCTTGATCACCATGTTTCCTTTACCATCACAGGGGTAATCATTAATGCTACACACCGATACCTGGTTCTCCTCTCTTCTCGTCACATAGTAGGATGCATTTCCAGACTTCCTTAAGATTGGTTCTGTGACTAATGCTGGCATGAATTGTGAGTAGAAATGGCGTCTGTCACTTCTGAGCTGAAGAATCTGTTAGTGTGAGGCTTCCAGAGTTTTCTCTTTTCCTTCTGGAAAAAGCCACTGATATTTTGGGGTTATTTTTTTTTTACTGTTGCATAGCTTAGCCTATCTTGACTGAAACTATCGCATACCTTTTTTCAGGTATTTAAAGTATACATGACAAATTAAAGGCTCTTATAATAATATAGGTCTTCAGACACATAATGGGTATAAAATGCTCCATAACTCTTAAGGTACAAATGTAGTCCCACGACTCTTGTCTCTCTAAATCAAATTTAAATTGGCTCAAGCACCCAGATGCTTTTTAGGTAGAAAGTTTAGAATCACTCTATTGAGTTATTCCCACTTACCCTACATTGTTTTTTCTCAATGTAGTTTATACACCCTCTGCGTCGCAATCACCTGGGGGTATTTGTTAAAAACAGACTCCCACAGTATTCCTCAAATCAGAATCTCTGGCAGGACTCAACGTGCCCCCAAGTCATTCTTACGCTCACTTCACACATGATCTTTCTTAGTCTGAAATCACCTTGCTCTACCTTGTGATTCCCACATGATTTCTAAACCAGCATTATCCAACAGAACTTTCTGCATTGATAGAAAGGTACTCTCCATGTATACTCCAATACACTAGCCACATGTGGATACTGAGCTCTTGAAGTGTGACTAGTATGACTGAGGAACTGAATTTTTAATTTATTTGAATAGCCACACATGGCTAGAGGCTCCCATGTTAGACAGCACAGTTCTAGACTGTTAGTCCTTGAGAGCAAGAACTGTATCTTCAATCTCTGTATCCCCTTTGTGCCTGACACAGAGTAGCCCAGTAAATAAAAACTGAAATAGGAAATAGGCCTGCACTACTTCCGTTTTTGAGGTTCCTGGTATATTAAGAAAAGAAGAAATGCCAAAACAGGATTACAAAAAGTGTTTTCTGGACAAACATTTTAAATCTTTACACTTACAAAGCAGCTTTATTGTCCTCAAGATACAGGATTAAAATATTAAATCATAGACACATAGTGTCTAAGAGCAATGCCTAATAGCCATGGGGGTACTCAGTTATCTTTCTACCTTTGATTTAGCAAATATAAAAGGTGCATTAAGGCAATGAATCTCGCTTAAGATCTTTCCATGTAACTTCAGTTAAAGTGTATATGTGCAAATATCACCAGTGTATACAAATCAGATCACTAATACATGAGGTATAAAAGGGTTTAAAACAAAATAATCATAGATTAGATATAGGAAAGCTAATTCTTCATATTGTGGCCTACTGGAAGAATATACTAAGAGAGGCTGTGAGAATAGTGTTTGGAGAATTTGGGACATGACGTTTCGCACTTATGCTTGCCAGCCGTTACTTTACCTATCTACTTTCCTCAGAAGAACAAAAGCAAAGTTAAAAGTGACATTCTTCAGATTTGCAATAATATTAAAACTTCTTTGAAAATAATTCATTGTTCTGTTGGTTTAGTTGATGTAAAACCCTAGAGAACTTGTAAACAAAACATTCTTATCAGCATGGAAGGATCAATAAGTTTTAACTCTTGCCTGAAGTAAGGGTAAGGGACTATAAGGTAGTCATCATTACCATAATTATCCCTTATTTCCCTAGCTTTTCCATGATCAACCTGAGGTGGCTAGTGCAACAATACACATAATGTAGAAAATTATAAATAAATCTGAGCGAGAGAAAACCCAAATTTAAATAGAAGGTCAGCAACAAGGACCTACTTACTGTATAGCACAGGGAACTCTGCCCAATAGTATGTAACAACCTAAATGGGAAAAGAATTTGAAAGAGAATAGATACGTGTATATATATAACTGAATCACTTTGCTGTGCACCTGAAACTGCAAAAATATTGTTAATCAACTGTACTCCAATATAAAATAAAAAGTTTAAAAAGTACAATAGTGAAAAAATAATACATAGATAGATGATAGATAGATAGATAGATAGGTCAGGACCAGGGAATAAGAACGCAGATTCACAGGCCACAGTTCCTATGTAAGCACTAAAGCTGAGCTAAAACTTGACTTGGAGCTTCATGACGATGAAAGTGAAAAGGGAAACACATAAACTGGTTACATTATTTGTCTGTAAGGAAGACACATCACTTACTCAAAGGTAGTCAAGCATTTCCTGACACTGGGCTCTGGAAGGAAATTCTCTCATGGGATTTTCCATAAGGAACACGAAATGACCAAGTCCACAATAGCTCTACAGCAAATGCACTAGTGGGCTCTGTGGAATTGTCTCTTCTAGGATCCCTTAATGTATGTAGAAGCCACAACATTCAAAAGACAAGTCAGTAAAACACTCCTGGTAGAGGGTGAGAAATGTTTCTGTGTGTATGAGCTCAGGACAATGTGGTCAAGGATGCAGTTTTCTGATGGACCAGCTAATACCCTGGCTGACTAAAAGCAGATACATATTGTTCAGAACTCAGTAATCTCATCAGCAGATGGTGGGTGGTTGACAGCCTTTTGTGAAGAGTGAGTCATGCCGTTGAGATTCTCACCTAAATAGGAACATTTCTCTCTTCATGGGGGTGGACAGAGGGAGGCTGCAGGCAGTGCAGGTTTTTCCTTAAGAAAACCAATTCTTCAAAATAAGAACGAAGTGTTCAAGTTTGTAAAGTTCTATTCAATAGAGCAGAGGGTCTGCAACCTCACAGACAAGTCATGTTTTTTTTTTTAAACAAAGTTCACATTAGTTACCAATGTTAAGAGATGAATAGATTTCAAATCTGGCAAGCCCAGATGCTCGCACACCACTTGGCAACAATCTGCTGGCTGGGTGTGGGCCACTTGCCCACCCTTTAGGCAACTGAATGTCCTGTTGGAGGATGAAGATTTGGACGGAAAAATTTTCAAAGAAGAAATTATCAGTTGCTGACTCTCGCTAAGAAAAATCTGAATAAAGCTCCCATGAAATGTATGGCTTTTAGCAAAGTGACTGCTCAGTAAATCTACCTGGAAGAATTCCTTGCAAAACATACCCTTAAGTAAAGAAATGAATCTGATACTGAGTTACTGGATCTAAACCAGTTAAATTTCAGGACATGTACCAAAATAATTATTTTAGTTTTAGAACATGGGATCTTCACCCACTTCTGACAAATGCTAAACCACAAAATCAACCGTACATTAAAGTTAATTATAATAAAATATCATCAGCATAAAGGAAGATTGACTTTCTTATCTCCAAAGCAAGACAGCATATGTTCAAATATTACAAAAGTGGTTTCAAATTATTTAGTTTAAAAATAAGGAGGGCCACAACTTGCCTGTTTTATGCTACTTGAAATACGTTCTGATCTGTCTGAACACCAATTCTATTGATCTGGACTTTCAAGGTCACAGAAGTCCTGGTTTTATATGATTCTATATTGAACTCATGGAGCTCAACCTGAAACTAGTCCTTGTCCACAGACTCAAAGCCTGAGAAATCATGCAAAGCTGCAACCTTTCTTTTAAAAGCAAAGTTTACTTTTTCTAATTATAAAATAAATGTACAATATCAATAATTTAGAAAATAAAGAAGAATTTAGACTGTTTTCCCCCAGGTTTTTATTTTGAAAAATTTCAAACCAACAGAATACAGATATGCAGGCCAAGGGTCCTTCCAGTTACTAAGGCTGAGCCACAAATTTCTCAGAGCTTCTTGGCAGTCAGAGTGAAAGGAGAAAACAGCCAGTTATGTAATTCACATCACCTATAAGGAGAAAACATATCAGTTACTTAAGAGTAGCCAAGTGTTTCATGGCATTTGGCTGAGAGAGAAAAATTCTCTTATTTAAAAAATTTTAATTTATTTTTTAATTGGGGTATAGTTGCTTTACAATGTTGTGTTAGTTTCTGCTGTACAATGAAGTGTACAGCTATATGTATACAGCTATATGTATACATATATCCCCTCCCTCTTGGACCTCCCTCCCACGCCCCCCATCCCACTCATCTAGGTCATCACAGAGCACTGAGCTGATCTCCCTGTGCTATACAGCAGGTTTCCACTAGCTATCTATTTTACACATGATAGTGTATATATGTCAGTCCTAATCTCCCAATTCATCCCACCCCCCCCTTCCCCCCATGAGACAAAAATTCTCTTGTGTGGGGCTTCCCTGGTGGCGCAGTGGTTGAGAGTCTGCCTACCGATGCAGGGGACGCGGGTTCGTGCCCGGGTCCGGGAAGATCCCACATGCCGCACAGCGGCTGGGCCCGTGAGCCATGGCCGCTGAGCCTGCGTGTCCAGAGCTTGTGCTCCGCAACGGGAGAGGCCACAACAGTGAGAGGCCCGCGTACCGCAAAAAAAAAAAAAAAATTCTCTTGTGTTCACTTCATAAAGAATACAAAGTGATATCATACACAATAACTGCACTGGTGAGTTCTGTAAACTATTTCATCTAGAATATCTCAATGTTAGCAGAGCATGCGTTGTATGAAGGAAGGCAGCAGCCTGGGGGTAAAGAGCATGGATTCTAGAACCTAACTACTTGGGTTTGAATCCTGGCTCCATGACTATTAATTGTGTGACCTTGAGTAAATTACTTAACTTTTCTAGGCCTTAGTTTCCTGAATTATAAAGTACTGTGATTAATGACATTACCTCTATCAAAGGGGTATGAAGCTTAAATGAGTTAATGCCCAGAACATACTTAAAACAGTACCTGGCACATAGTAAGCATCATCATTATTTCAGTAAACACTAAAATAAAGGTGTACACATGATGTAATAGTACAGAGGATGGGCACTTAGACCAAATAAGGGCTGGAGGGAAGGTTTCCTAAAGAGAGGATGCCTGGTTTACTACTTAACTGCTGTTAGCGTGAACTTGGCCCAATTACTTAAACTTTGTATCCCCACCTGCTAAAACAGAGATATAATATCGGATACTGATACAATAAACTGACGTTTGTGAAATTAAATGAGATAATATAGGAGGATTAGATGAGCAAATGGAAGAGAGCATGGCATGTAAAACAAATGTTTCCACTTGGATCTGGTGGAAAAGTAAATAAACTACCCTTGCATTCAAATTTTACATGTGTCCATTTTTCCAATTAAAGGGTGTACTTAAGTTCACAAGTAGCTGTACAAAAATATTAATTCATATCACAACAAAGCTACCTAGAAGTAATGTTAAACGATCAGTGGTGGATTAGCACAACTCTCCTGTTTTTTTTATCGCCATGGAAATGCCTTATGGTTACGTCATTTTTGAGGCACATTGTGTCCACCTGAGAGAGTAGGTAAATATAACACCTTGATTTCCATTTGGCAAAAATGACTACTCCCTCATCTGCATTACTTTATATATCCCTCATGTCACTTCATATAGAATTCTATTATACTATGTAGAATACTGTGTTATAGTCATGGTTCATTCGATTTATACCTTGCTTTGTTTAAAAAAGAGCTATGGCAATTAGTTACATACGTATATGTTTATCTCCCTTCCAAAACTGTGAGTTTCTCAAGTAACTGTATCATATCCACATCCATAGTATCTGGACATAAGCTGGAACATAATATACTGATTCTCACTGTTTGGTGAAATGAGTAGGATTTGAAGTGTGCTGTTATAAGCAAATGAGCCTAATATAAAGTTAAGGGGGAGAGAGACCTTCAGGATTGGCGGAGGAGTAAGACATGGAGATTACCTTCCTCTCCACAAATATATCAGAAATACATCTACATTTGGAACAACTCCTACAGAACACCTACTGAATGCCAGCAGAAGACCTCAGACTTCCCAAAAAGCAAGAAACTCCCCACATACCTGGGTAGGGCAAAAGAAAAAAGAAAAAACAGAGACAAAAGAATAGGGACGGGACCTGCACCAGTGGGAGGGAGCTGTGAAGGAGGAAAAGTCTCCACACACTAGGAAGCCCCTTCACTGGCGGAGACAGGGTGTGGCAGTGGGGAAGCTTCGGAGCCACGGAGGAGAGCACAGCAACAGGGGTGCAGAGGGCAAAGTGGAGAGATTCCCGCACAGAGGATCTGTGCCAACCAGCACTCACCAGCCTGAGAGGCTTGTCTGCTCACCCGCCAGGGCGAGTGAGGGCTGGGAGCTGAGGCTCGACTTCGGAGGTCAGACCCCAGGGAGAAGACTGGGGTTGGCTGCATGAACACAGCCTGAAGGGGGCTAGTGCACCACAGCTAGCCGGGAGGGTGTCCGGGAAAAAGTCTGGACCTGCCTAAGAGTCAAGAGACCATTGTTTTGGGATGCACGAGGAGAGGGGATTCAGAGCACCACCTAAACGAGCTCCAGAGACAGGCGCGAGTCGTGGCTATCAGCATGGACACCACAGACAGGCATGAAATGCTAAGGCTGCTGCTGCAGCCACCAAGAAGCCTGTGTGCAAGCACAGGTCACTATCCACACCTCCTATCCCGGGAGCCTGTGTCGCCCGTGACTGCCAAGGTCCCGTGATCCAGGGACAACCTCCCCGGGAGAACATATGGCGTGCCTCAGGCTGCTGCAACGTCACGCCGGCCTCTGCCGTGGCAGGCTCACTCCGCATTCCATACCCCTCCCTCGCCCCGGCCTGAGTGAGCCAGAGTCCCCTTATCAGCTGTTACTTTAATCCCGTCCTGTCTGAGCGAAGAACAGAAGACTTCAGGCGACCTACACGTAGCGGTGGGGCCAAATCCAAAGCTGAACCCTGGGAGCTGTGCGAACAAAGAAGAGAAAGGGAAATCTCTCCCAGCAGCCTCAGGAGCAGCGGATTAAATCTCCACAATGAACGTGATGTACCCTGCATCTCTGGAATATCTGAACAGACAACGAATCATCCCAAAACTGAGGCAGTGGACTTTAGGAGCAACTGTAGACTTGGGGTTTGCTTTCTGCATCTAATTTGTTTCTGGTTTTATGTTTGTCTTAGTTTAGTAATTAGAGTTTATCATCATTGGTAGATTTGTTTATTGATTTGGTTGCTCTCTTCCTTTTTTTATATATATATATATATTTTTTTTTTTCCTTCTCTTTTTGTGAGTATGTGTATGCTTCTTTGTGTGATTTTGTCTATATAGCTTTGATTTTACCATTTGTCCTAGGGTTCTGTCTGTCCATTTTTTATTGTTTGTTTTAGTATAGTTTTTAGCACTTGTTATCACTGGTGGATTTGTTTTTTGGTTTGGTTGCTCTTTTCTTTCTTTTTTCCATTTTTTTATTACTTTTTAATTTCTTTTAATTTTTAATATTTTTTTGTATTCATTTTAATAACTTTATTTTATTATTTTCTTTCTTTCTTTATTGTTTTCTCCCTTTTCTTCTGAGCCATGTGGCTGACAGGGTCTTCATGCTATGGCTGGGTGTCAGGCCTGTGCCTCTGAAGTGGGAGAGCCAACTTCTGGACACTGGTCCACCAGAGACCTCCTGGCTCCATGTAATATCAAACAGTGAAAGCTCTCCAAGAGATCTCCATCTCAACACTAAGACCCAGCTCCACTCAACGACCAGCAAGCTACAGTGCTGGACACCCTATGCCAAACAACTATCAAGACAGGAACACAACCCCACCCATTAGCAGAGAGAGGCTGTCTAAAATCATAATAAGGTCCCAGACACCCCAAAACACACCACTGGATGTGGTCCTGGCCACCAGAAAGACAAGATCCAGCCTCATCCACCAGAACACAGGCACCAGTCTGTTCCACCAGGAAGGCTACACAACCCACTAAACCAACCTTAGCCACTGGAGGCAGACACCAAAAACAATGGGAACTACGAACCTGCAGCCTGCAAAAAGGAGACCCCAAACACAGTAAGTTAAGCAAAATGAGAAGACATAGAAACACACAGCAGATGAAGGAGCAAGGTAAAAACCCACCAGACCAAACAAATGAAGAGGCAATAGGCAGTCTACCTGAAAAAGAAGTCAGTGTAATGATAGTAAAGATGATCCAAAATCTTGGAAGGAGAATTAACAAACCCAAAACAATTAAGAAAATGGTAATAGGAACACACATATTGATAATTACCTTAAATGTAAATGGTTTAAATGCTCCCAACAGTAGACATAGACAGGCTGAATGGATACAAAAACAAGACCTGTATATATGCTGTCTACAAGAGACCCACCTCAGACTTAGGGACACATACAGACTGAAAGTGAGGGGATGGAAAAAGATAAATCATGCAAAAGGAAATCAAAAGAAAGCTTATGGACAATCTGGAAGAAATGGACAAATTCTTAGAAATGCACAACCTGCTGAGACTGAACCAGGAAGAAATAGAAAATATGAACAGACCAATCACAAGCACTGAAATTGAAACTGCGATTAAAAATCTTCCAACAAACAAAACCCCAGGACCAGATGGCTTCACAGGCGAATTCTATCAAACATTTAGAGAAGAGCTAACACCTATGCTTCTCAAACTCTTCCAAAATATAGTAGAGGGAGAAACACCCCCAAACTCATTCTACGAGGCCAACCAGACAAAGTTGTCACAAAGAAAGAAAACTACAGGCCAATATCACTGATGAACATAGATGCAAACATCCTCAACAAAATACTAGCAAACAGAATCCAACAGCACATTAAAAGGATCATACACCATGATCAAGTGGGGTTTATCCCAGGGATACAAGGATTCTTCAATATACACAAATCAATGAATGTGATAAAACATATTAATAAATTGAAGAAGAAAAACCATATGATTATCTCAGTAGATGCAGAAAAAGTTGGACAAAATTCAACACCCATTTATGATAAAAACCCTCCAGAAAGTAGGCATAGAGGGAACTTACCTCAACATAATAAAGGCCATATATGACAAACCCACAGCCAACATCATTCTCAATGGTGAAAAACTGAAACCATTTCCGCTGAGATCAGGAACAAGACAAGGTTGTCCACTGTCACCACTATTGTTCAGCATAGTTTTGGAAGTTTAAGCCACAGCAATCAGAGAAGAAAAAGAAATAAAAGGAATACAAATCAGAAAAGAAGAAGTAAAGCTGTCACTGTTTGCAGATACATAGAGGATCCTAAAGATGCTACCAGAAAACTACTAGAGCTTATCAATGAGTTTGGTAAAGTAGCAGGATACAAAATTAATGCACCAGAAATCTCTTGCATTCCTATACATTAATGATGAAAAATGAGAAAAAGAAATTAAGGAAACACTCTCACTTACCATTGCAACAAAAGGAATAAAATACCTAGGAATAAACCTACCTAAGGAGATAAAAGACCTATATGCAGAAAACTATAAGACACTGATGAAAGAAATTAAAGATGGTACAAACAGATGGAGAGATATACCATGCTCTTGGAACAGAGGAATCAACAGTGTGAAAAGGACTATACTACCCAAAGCAATCTACAGATTCAATGCAATCCCTATCAAACTACCAATGGCAATTTTCACAGAACTGGAACAAAAAATTTCACATTTTGTATGGAAACACAAAAGACCCCAAAGAGCCAAAGCAATCTTGAGAAAGAAATACGGAGCTGGAGTAATCAGGCTTCCAGACTTCAGAGTATACTACAAACCTACAGTAATCAAGACAGTATGGTACTGGCACGAAAAGGGAAATATAGATCAATGGAACAGGATAGAAAGCCCAGATATAAACCCATGCACATATGGTCACCTTATTTTTGATAAAGAATGCAAGACTATACAATGGAGAAAAGACAACCTCTTCAAAAAAATATACAAATCAATTTTCACTGCAAAGTAAAGGAGCTGTTACAGTGGAGGATTACTGGACTGAATGTCAATATTATGACATAGTATGAGTGTGTTTCCAGTTTGGTAATTGCAATCATTGTTGCTTTTGTTGTGGTCATCTATTTACAATGCTTGGTGTCAGTTTAGTTATCTCTTGTAAAAATAAAATACAGTGTGTGTGTGAAAGAAAAAAAAAAGAACCTATTATATAGCACAGGTAACTCCACTCAGTACTTTCTGTAATGACCTGTATGGGAATACAATCTAAAAAAGAGTGGATATAACTGATTCACTTTGCTGTACAGCAGAAAGTAACACAACATTGTAAATCAACTATACTCCAGTAAAAATTAATTTAATTTAATTAACACAATAAAATGAACCAAAACCATAAATAAAGGTTCTGATGAATGTAGGGGCAGGACAGGAATAAAGATGCAGATGTGGAGAATGGACTTGAGGACATGGGGAGGGGGAAGGGTAAGCTGGGATGAAGTGAGAGAGTGGCATGGACATATATACACTGCCAAATGTAAAATAGACAGCTAGTGGGAAGCAGCCGCATAGCACAGGGAGATCAGCTCAGTGGTTTGTGTCCACCTAGAGGGGTGGGATAGGGAGGATGGGAAGGAGATGCAAGAGGAAGGAGATATGGGGATATATGTATATGTGTAGCTGATTCACTTTGTTATACCGAAAAAACTAACACACTATTGTAAAGCAATTATACTTCAATAAAGATGTTAAAAAAAAATAAAGTTAAGGGGACTCTCTAGGAATTTATGTGAAATCAGCCAGTCTGATCTTCTCCTGTGTTAGATGAGAAACCAAAGCATGGAATAGTTAAGTGATTTGCCAAAGGTTAGCTAGTTAATGGCCAGAACTAAGAGTAGAATCTCAAACTGCCATCAACTAGTCCAGATGGCAATCCAGTATACTGACCTGCCTTTCTGACCCAGGTAATTTGGTGTTTATCTCTACTACCTCACTAAAGGTATTGCTATTGTTGGTCATCAATCACTTTTGTGTTGCTAAATCCAGTCAGTGTTTTTCAGCCCTTGATATACTTGCCCTATTTGTGGTCTCTGACTCTGCTGAGACCATATTGCAATTCTCTCCCACCTTGGTTTCAGAGGCATTACACTCACCTAGTTCTTTTATCTCTCTGGCCATTGTTCCTCAGACTTTGTGGGCTTCCGTTCATCTGCCACTGCCTTTTAAACTGAGTGCTTCCCGGGGATCTATCTTTGGTCCTCTTTATCATTTCTTCTATATTTTCTGATTGATCTCATCCATGACTAGGACTTAAATGACCAATTACTGATATAAGTTAATGTCCTCTAAATCTAGTTTAACTCAACTTCTCTCCTCATTCGCAGACTTGGGTAATTCGACTGTTTATTGGGTATTTCCCTCTGGATGTGAAGGTTCCCTTCAAGTCACAGTCACCTTGCAGTAGTCTTTGAGGGAGCCTAATAAATTGCACCCTTTTTTCTAGATAAAAGAGAATGCAGCAGGGGACCAACCATCATCTTTGTTACTGAATGTATTCATTTCGATTGCTGTTGTAACAAATTACCACAAAATTAGTGGCTTAAAACAACACAGATTTATTAGCTTACAGTTCTGGAGGTCAGACATTCTAAAATCAAGGCATTGGAAGGGCTGCGTTCTCTCTTGGGGCTCTAGAGGAGAATCTGCTTCCTTGCCTTTTCCAGCTTCTAAAAGCTGCCTGCATTCCTTGGCTCCATCTTCAAAGCCAGCAGCACAGATTCTTAAAATCTTTCTCTCTGACCTCTGCTTCCATCATCATATCTCATTCTCTGACCTTCCTGCCTCCAGTCCAGCCAGATAATCCAAGACAATCTCCCCACCTCAAGATCCTTAATTTAACACACCTGCAAAGTCCCTCTTGCCCTGGAAAGTAACATTCACAGGTTTTGGAGATTAAGACATGAAAATCTTTCAGGAGCCATAATTCTGTATACTACAATCGACAAAATTAGTATTGGATATTACCTGTGGACAGAGAGCTTCCTGATGCGAAACTCTGGTATTAAATAGGCTTACTAACTTTGTAGCCCTGGACCAGGCACCCTCAATCCCAGGCAACCTGCTCCTGGTGAATCAGAAAAGAACACAAAGATAGTTCCCTGACAGAAGCTTTCCTTTAAGAGGAAAGTGATGGGATGGGCTACACCTGTCCCGTTTCTCCTTTTAAATTCACCAATTAGGAAGTCACTGCTCTAGGGAGGAGTGAGCTGGGGCAGGTGCAGTGAGAGGCCAATATCATATTATATATATTATATATTTTATTAACAGATGTTACTCTGTGTGGGAGGAAACATCATGAGTGGAGAATAAGTGTTTCCCCAACAAACATATACATTTTTGAACACACCATCATTTTCTAGAAATCCAATCATCCTCCTGGGACTGTCATCAGCACTATCTAATACGCTGGATCAGAAACCTGTGGATAACCCAGACTCATTTTCATTCACATTTTGTTAAATGTTTCCACCACCTACCCAAGCACCCGTGCTAGAAACCTGGCTTACTCATTTATCCTTCACTCAGTGCTGTCAATTCTACCACCTTAACAGCGCTCACATCTATCCCTTCCTCTACACTCCCACTGCCAAAGCTTTGGTTAAGGCTCTGATCTCTTCTTACCTGGGGTACAGCAATGGCCTCATAACTGATCTCTCTGCCTCAACCTTTGTTCTTCCTATTTTCATTTCCATACCTTTACTTATGAAGCTTCCTTTGACTGGAATTACGTCCTTTCCAGTCACTCTCTCCAAATCCCCACACCCCAGTGGACCTCCAGTTCGCCCAAGCGTCAAGCAGAATTGACTGTCCAACATCCAGGATCAGACTTGAACCTAGGTTTCCCTGACTCCAAAGTCCACGCTCTTAACTGCTCTTGCTCGACTGCCTTCTCTTATAATAAAGATATTTTAAAGTCTAGTGAGCTTTATACTTTAAAAAGCACCTTTGCATACATTATTTCCTTTTAGCGGTACAATTCTTCAACGTAGTAAAGATGGGTATTGTTATCCTCATTTATAAAATGAGAAAACAGAAGAATTCAAGGCCCGGTCCATCACACGCTGCTGCTGAGTTAACGAGTGTCATTCAGCAGCCTTACACATTAACCGCGCGCTCAGCCCCTTCTGGTCCCAGTCCCTGGAGAACCTTCCTGCACTTCGCAGAAGTAGCCGATGGGGTCCGCGCGAGTCTGGACTAGGCCACTGCTGCCTCCACCACAGGCGCCCGGGCGATCACGGCGGGGAGCTTCCCATTTGCAGTGACGCGATCGGTGAGGCCATACAGTGACGTAGAGTGACGTAACTTACCAGGAGCTAGGTGCCGGCAGGGCAGCCACACCCTGGGGCCCCTTGCTCAGGAGGGCAGCGGATCGGGCGGGTGGGGGAAAGCCGCAAAACCCGCGGGACCCGACCTCCCGGCCCTAAATCCGCGGTTCCCGCTTGCCCGCCACTGATCGGTTGCTACGTGACGCCAGCGCGCAGAGGCGCGTGCGCGGCCACGGCGGTGTGCGTGAGAGCGGACGCGCGCCGCGGCGGCGGCGAGGACGGCGGCGACGGCAGGGGCCGAGGGGGCGGTCGCTACGAGGCGGGTGCGGAGCGGGCGGAAGAGGCGTCTGTGCGGGCGGTGAGGTCGCAGAGGAACATCGTGGGGGTGAGTAGCCGCGGCCTCGCCAGGGAGGTGGGGCCTGGCCGCACCTGCTGCGCGGGCCCGGGGCGCGGGGACGCGCGCCCCTTCACGCTCCACTTCTGCTTTCTCCCGGGGCGGGGAAGGAGCGGGGACGGGGGCTGTCGAGGGTCAGTTCCTGGGCTCGGTCGCTGTGGGAAGCGGCAGCAGCTGGCCGGCGAAGACTCTCTAGTCCTGGAATGTGTTGTAGGCAGGAGGTGTTTGGGGACCTCGGGGTGGCTCTGCCAGGCTCCCAGGCCGAGGAGTCGGAATCCCGAGAAGCCCGGTTCCTAGAGCAGCCTCGCATCCTGCCTGAGACGAGCTGGCGCGAGACCGAGACGAGGCGGAACCGGGGACGCCGAGGTTGGGGTTCGGAAAGTTTGGCACTGCTGGGGCCCTCAACTCCCCTGCCTTGGCTGGGCTCTGAGGCGGGGCTGGTTGTTATGGAGGGAGTTGTGAATCAGTGCCTGCGTGCGGCGTCAGACACACCCACGACCTGGAGAAGGCGATCTGTCAGTGTACAGAGGGGGCGGCCCACCTGTTGCCTAGTGTTTCCAACTTCGTGTGTGTGCGCACGTGCTTAATGCACGCCCCAAACTTTGTCGGCCCTAAGCATTTTATCGCATTGTTGCTACAGGTTTTGCGGCCAAGGGGCGGCTAGCCATACTCAGTTCTTCCTCATAGACTCACATCAGCTGTTTTGTTTCTCTAAGCCATGTTGTGCTTCCGTCGTTATTAGGGTCGAGGAAGTGTGGAGGCACCGGTTTTTCTTTTTCTTAAAAGTAGCAGGGGCTTGTTATTTACTAAGCAGAAAATACAGATTTTGTTCAGCGTGTGAGCTGGAAAAATGTCGATGGTCAGACAAGCCTGATTGGGTGCAGCTGATCATCAGCCCAGTGCTTTCTTCTCAGTGCGCTGGACTCCCTAGTGGGTAGATGTGTGGCTGCAGTAGTGACCGTGCTCGGGAGAAAGGAGTATTAGAGGTAGGAAGGAAGTCAGTCTTTTTTGACCGTTGATGAAGGCAGTGCGGTAGAAAGACAGGCTATACCGAAATTTAATCATGATTTGTGCAAGAAAATTGAAGAAAATAACGTAACTTCTCATTCGGATCTAAAATTCTGTGATTCAGTTTCATAACTGAGGATCTGTAAAGTATGTTGTTTGAGGTTCATACGTCTTGGAACCAGTGATAACCTTGCTCTGTAGCACTTAGGGTACTCGGAATTCAGTATCTTTTGCGCTCTAGACTATAATAGCTTTTAGGACAGGAATCATGTTTGTTTTCTTCAGGGCCATATCTCCAGTACCTACAAAAGTGCCTGCCACAGAGTAGGCACGGAATAGATATTTACTATATGTGACACCGTGGATAAGTCATAACACGCAGTTAGCTCCGTCCTTCAAGTAGTTAATACATGTGTCCCCTCTTCCTAGTATTATGCTGCATATGAGAGGAGGACTGTGGGATTACAAATGACATAAAAGACCTGGCTTTTTTCTTTTAAGGGCAAACTCTAGCTAGGAAAATAAAGCATATTATATAAAATAATTATGAAACCAAATGAGGTAGTATGTAAACAGGTGCTATGTGAAGTCCTATACATTAAGTGCCGTAGAAATTTAGAAAAGATAAGACTTGTGGGCTGAATTAGTGAACTCTTCAGAAGAGGTAAGATTTCGTCTCATCTTTGAAAGAAGTGTAAAATTTCTGCTAGAGAAGAGATAAGTCATATGTTGAGAAAATAGTGTGAATTTGGTCATTGGGGGATATATTGCGGCAACTTACATGTACCATGAGAGGGGAAAATTGGAGAGATAAGGTTTAGTAGGTTGGGGAGGGAAAGTGTTAAGACTAAGGCAGGCTCATCGCATCCCACTGATAACAAGATGGAGCCTACTTTCCTGGAGGGATGGGAGTTGTGTTACTCAGAGTAGAGTCTTAAACAATCATAAGTGTTATCCTTACTTAAAATGAAAGGATATTATCGTTGAACCAAAGTCAGGTTGTTGTATACCTCTGATTTCAGTACTAATTTGAATAAATGCCTCACTAATGTGCGTGTATCTTATGTATTTAGTCAGCAGCGCATGTCCTCATTTCTAAAATCTACCTATGTGCTTGGGCCGTTCCATTGGAAATTTACTGAAATGATGTACCCAAAGCAATTATCGAGCTACTCTCAGTGACACAGTTTTGCTTGGGATTATCTCTTATAGTGGTCTGAGGTTTGTAATTACTGCTGATCCTGTAAAAAATAAAAATAATGTTAGCTGGGAAAGGAGTCTGTTTGAAAAAGGATACTCAAAAATGTTGACAAAAAGATTTGAGAAAATTAAAGATGCTGCTCTTAAATATTGAACCGTTAGTCTTTATCTTTTGTTGTTATGTGAGCTTCCTTTTGAGTGTTGCATAAACCTGCACTTGAATTGCTAACCTGTGTAATGTTGCAACATCAAATGTTATTTAACAACTCAGCAAATATTTATTGGGTTCTGGCTATGGCTAGGCACTGTGTTGGGTGCCAGCAAGACAAAGAATAAAACACAGTATACCTGAGATACCAAGTGTTCATCAGGGGGGACAAACACTAACCATGATGTGCTGTGATAAGAGTTCACCACTTTGGGAATGAATAAAATGCTGAAGGAATAGATCACTTTGGCTGGGGAAATAAATTGATAGAGTCAGGGAAAACTTTAAAGGGAAGACGGTGGAACTTAGCCCTGAAGTTTACGTAGTATTTTGCTACATGGAAAAAGGAAAACAGTCATTCCCGCCAGAGGGGAGAGTATAAGCAAAATTGCCGAAGATTAAAATTGAATGGGAAAACCTTGAGTTTATTGTAGGCTTCTTGTATGGCAGAAGTGATGAGACAGGAAAGGTATGGTTGGAGCCAAATTACAAGGGGGTCTTCCATTCTAAAAAGCCTAGTCTCCCTCCTTCCAACACTACCCCCGTGTTGGTGTTAGAGAGCCTTGAAAGGTAGAATAATCAGATCAGAAAGTTAACAGGCAGTTTGTATGCAGAACTGCATTAGAGCCGAGAGGGCAGGAGACCAGTTAGGATGTAGGTGAGAGATGCTGGGACCCTGAAGAGGGACAGTGGGAATGGATGGCTTGTAAAGATATTTGAGATGTTAAAAGTCTCTAAATGTTATGAACAGCTAGAGGTGAGAGAGAGTGAGAAGTCAAAGGTGACATGTCCAGCTCGAGTAACTGGGGATTACGAGGACATTAAATTAGAAAACACAGGAGGAGGAATAGATTTACAGTGGAGGGAAGAAATGATGGCATGTTAATTTTAAGGCCCATGTGTGGAGTTTAGAGAGGCCCATTAGGTAACTAGAAATTCTACTCCAGAGTTTATGAGACAGTTTAGGAATAATTGTAATGTAACTGACAGCCTCCAAGGCTATGGAAGTAGTACCATTCTAGGACTTAGTATAGTAATTAATGCTGTGGACTTTGGAGTCAGGAAAACCTGAAGTCACATCTCTGTTATGCCACTATTGATTGGGATGGGTAACCTCGGGCAAGTAATTTAGCATCTCTGAACCTAAGTTTCTTCTGAAAAGTGGGGTTAATAATATTTTAAAGAATTGTTGTGGAGATTAAGATGGTATGTGCACAGCAGTTAGCACAATGCCTAGCTGACATATGCTTAATAAATGACAGCTGTTGCTATTAGTAGTTACAGTTGCAGAGGTAGCAGAAGAAAAGATATTCCTATGCAGAAAAGTTGAGAGCGAGAACTGGAAAGGGCAAGGAGTGGAATTTTTGGAAATCAACACTTAAATCAAACGTAGATGGTTTCTCAAGCTTGAGCATGCATCAGAAATACCTGGAGGCTTTGGCAAAACACGGATTTCTGAGTCCCACCCCCAAAGTTTCTGATTCCGTAGGTCTGGGTGTGGCTCCTGAATTTGCATTTTGAACAAGTTCTCAGGTGATGCTGATGATGTAATTCCCAGGACCACGCTTTGAGAACCACTGGTTTTAGAGGGTTAGTGAAAGAGGAACTTGCATTTTGAACAAGTTCTCAGGTGATGCTGATGTTGTTATTCCCAGGACCACGCTTTGAGAACCACTGGTTTTAGAGGGTTAGTGAAAGAGGAACCAGCATAGAGGCTAACAACGAGATTGAGTTTGTTGGAGAACCCAGAGAGACTTTAGAGAAGGATAAGGAAATAACAGCCTGCAGACTCTCTAGATCCACCAGTCTGCTTTCCAGTTCGATGAACCTCATCTCCTTCTTATTTCTGTTTTCTCCAGAATTTGGTATAATGCTTGGCACATAGCATTGTTTGAATGAGCCTTTGAAGCTGTTTACTACTGTTCTTGTGCATGATTGCACATACTCAAACACAGATTTCATTCATCCTCATATCTCTGTTGGGTCTCAGACAAGGTACTGTTTCTAATTTTACAGACACACACACACACACACACAAACAAACACAATAACTACAGAAAATTTCTTTCAAATACCTGATGCATAGCTAGATGCTTTGACTTTGTATTAGATTCCCCCCCTCCCCGCCCACTTTTTTTAAATGTCAGAAAGTCCAATTTGCAAAATAATTGTCAGTAACAAGTGTCAAGATTACAATCTGTATCTTGTATTAGGCACTTTGCAGGTTTATAGGGTAAGCAAATAATATACTCACTGTACCTCGGATGTTTACAATAGGATGGGCAAAACTTAAAGGAAAGAAACAGGGTGAGATATAATCACAGAAATGTGGAAGGAGAGGAACCAGAATATAAGGACTTATTTCTTGTACGCCGATATACTTTGGATCTTACATGTCTCATATACTCATATAGCACAAAAGTTAGTCCTACTCTATGATTGGAAGTTATAAGAGAGTTCTGCTGTATAAGGAAATCAAACAGTTGTGCAAAGATATAAACACATTGAAAAGAGATTTCAGGAGTTAAATTGTAGCTAGATCAGTTAGCTAGTCACCACACTTCCTGGGTTCTTGTTCTCTTTCATTTATTCTTTCTGCTAACATTCATTAAGTATTTACTGTGTGCCAGAAACTGTGCAGAGTGCTGCACATAGAGAGATGCTCATTGCTCTGGGTATCCAACACTGGCTTTAGTTAGGGGGTATGATACTGTGTGAATGAGTGTGCATACACTTTGTCAGGGGAAGATCTGATGCCTAAATTTTATAATCTTGAGAATATATTGATATGAGTAGACATCAAGGACTTGAAGTTAAGTTCATTCAGCCGTATGTATGTATGCAAGGGGTCATGAGAAACTATAGAGATATATGGAAATTTTTTAAAGCAATCAAAGAATATATAATTTGGTAGAGCAGAAAAACATATTTACAATACTACATAGAATATGGTAAGTGCTATATAAGTATTGATCACAGACTAGGTTCTCCAATACTTGTTGAGCACCTGAGTGTTCAGTTTTGATTTCAACTCATAAGCTATTATAATGTTCCAGAAATTATAACATGTCATAAATCCACATTAATCTCCTGGGCTGCCTTTTGGATCTTTATATGATGCAAAAAATATTCTGGCATTTTGTGTCCTTGTTTTCTTGGTTTGGGAAATATAGTATATAAGTAACAAGATCATTAACTACTAGCTACTGTTCATCAAGTGGCTGTATTATGCTAGGCCTTTTCTCTAAGTCATTGAATTCTTACAATAACAACCTTGTAAACTGGATATTATCCTCATTTTACTAATAAGGCAACCAAGTTTCAGAATGGGGAACAGTTTGCCTGTGTTCGTGGCCAGCGAGGTGGGAGAGGGCTTCAGCCCCACGCTTGGTCTCCAGAGCCAGTGCTCTTCACGCATGTCAGCATGGGGCCCTAGCATGCAAACCTCCAGGTGAAGAAATCCAATCTTGTTTCTGCTGATTCAGGCAAAGTTGTTTGAGAAGTTAGAATTTTAATAACTGCCTGAATGATTGAAAACAGTTTGATAATATTGTTAGGAATGGAGGGGGAAAGGAGGTAGACAATTAAAGGTCCTGAAGCTGATTTTCCAGTGAAGACATGCTATATTTGACTGAAAACTTTTTAGTCAACTGACCGGTTATTCTACATAAACATTCAGATTTTCCATTCTCTATGTATAGGTGCAGTCTTCTGGAGGAAGAATTGTACTTTTCCATGTTAATGACATTTAAAGTAAATTCACAACTACTTTTTTGACACTTAGGGAAAAATATCTTGCTGCTCACCTCAAACAATGTATACTTGAGATTTCTCAGCTAATCTTCTTTCTCTCCACACCACTTATTCCTTTCACCCACCCAAGTGTTTATTTTTAAATCTATTTACAAGCTAAATACTTGTCTGTATATCCTACTTCTGGTTTAATGTTCTTATTCTGATTAGATTTATCCCTTTTGGGTCCTATTTTGTACATTCCTGGAAATATCGATTATAATTATCTTTGTAAAGCATAGGTGATTTCCACTAATTTCATAATAAATTTTTAAATAAAATTATAGTGATATAAATGGATAAATATTAAACCCTGTATTTGTTATCTATTGCTGTTTAACAAATTACCTCTAAATTTTGCTGCTTAAAACAACAGACATTTCTTATCCAACAGTATCTTTGGGTCAGGAATTCAGTTGAAGCTTAGCTGGGTGGACTCTGACTCGGTTGCAGTCGAGCTGTGACCAGCCTTGCAGCAGTCATCTGAAGGCTTGACTGGGGCTGGAGGATCTGTCTCCAAGATGGCTGTAGCCTTAGGTCTTTCTAGGGCTGCTTGAGTATCCTCACAACATGTCAGCTGGCTTTACCCAGAGCAAGTGATACAAGAGAAGAGCAAGGAGGGAACCACCCGCCTTGTATATCCTATCTTGATGACACACACTGCCACTTCTGCTATATTCTGTTTGTTAAAAATGAGTCACTAAGTCCAGCCCACACTCAAGGGAAGCCAGTTAGGCTCCACCTTTTGGGGAGGGATGTCAAAGGATTTGTAGACATATTTTAAAACACCCATAAGTACTTTGTCATATGAAGCCATTTCCTCAGCTGAAATTGATTGTCTCTGTTGTAGCACATGCTGTAACCTTTCTGACTTGTGTATTCACAGTATTTTCTGGAATGCTTTGGAGAAAAGGTAGTGTTTTTTTTTTAAATCTAAAGCAAGTTTTTACTTTTTAATTTTTTTTCTGGCCATGCCACGCGGCTTGCGGGATCTTAGTTCCCCAACCAGGGATTGAACCCAGGCCATTGACGGTGAAAGCACAGAGTCCTAACCACTGGACCGCCAGGGAATTTCCACAAGTTTTTATAAATTAAGATTTCTTGGGGACTTCCCTGGTGGTCCAGTGGTAAAGAATTCGCCTTCCAATGTGGGGGACATGTGTTCCATCCCTGGTCGGGGAACTAAGATCCCACATGCCGAGGGGCAACTAAGCCCGTGCACCACAACTACTGAGCTTGTGTGCCTCAACGAGAGATCCCACGTGCCGCAAAACTACAGAACCTGCACGCCACAAATGGAGAGAAGCTCGCATACTGCAATGAAAGATCCTGCATGGGGGCTTCCCTGGTGGCACAGTGCTTGAGAATCCGCCTGCTGATGCAGGGGACACGGGTTTGTGCCCCGGTCCAGGAAGATCCCACATGCCGCGGAGTGGCTGAGCCTGCGCGTCTGGAGCCTGTGCTCCGCAACGGGAGAGGCCACAACAGTGAGGGGCCCATGTACCACAAAAAAAAAAAGAAAAGAAAAGAAAAGAAAAGAAAAAAGATCCTGCATGCTTCAGTGAAGATCTCGCGTGCCCCAACTAAGACCCGATGTAGCCAAAAAAATAAAATAAATAAAATAAATATTAAAAAAAAAGTTTGTTGGTGATTTTTTTAAAGTTTTGCATCTGTCTCATTAGCTTTATTTTCAATACATCTGGAATCTTTTCATTTTTATCCTATTTTATGCATTTATTCTTATATAATTTCATTTACACTTATTTAGTAGTTTTCATAATTAATCTTAAATAGAACCAAACATTTCTAGATAAATTAATTTACCTTCCAAACTTTCAGAAGAGTACTTCCCTAACCAGTGTCTGAAGGCACACATTGTAGTTTCCATAGAACACAGACTTTGGGTTACATGATGAGCAATAAATGAGTCTATTAACTTATGTTAAAGTCCTTTGGGTACTTTAGAAACATCGTGAATAGGTCCTAAAGTAGGCCCATTAAATTCCAAATCTCATTCTTTAGAAGGTGTATGTATATAGAATATAATGGATTTAGTCAGGAAACCTTTTCAAAATGTGCCACAGTTTGGTTTATATTTTGGGACTATTTCTTTCTTTTTTTTTTTTTTTAAGTGTCAATCTTTACCAATTTATTTTATACAAAACAGTAGCAATGTAGAATATGGGAATTATCTTCCGCTGCCACACACGCAAGTTGTGAACATTCCAAGCCAATGTATACAGTTTGGAGGGGAAGGCTAAACAATAGCATCAACCATGCTACTGAACATGGGAATTTTTTATCTAAAAAGACTAAAAATTAGATAGCAATGTCTTCTTAATGCTCTCATCATTGAAGACGGAAGAAACATAAAAAGTGACTGTTTTTAAGATTAAAAGGGACTTTATTTCTTTAGATGGTAACCAAATCTTGACTTCATCACCCTTACCTTCTACAAGTATCAATTACCTGCTTGCTTTTTCTTCTAATTTTAACCTAATTTTAGATAGACAGAAAATGATTCTCATATGACCTTCACCACCTTCCCCCAAATGTTAATGTTCCTGTATATCTTTTCAGAAATATTTGATGTATATGGCATATTTTTATATTTATTCTTAAACATAAATGTCACCTACCATATTACTGTACTGCATCTTGCTTATTTTTCATTATATCCTGGAGGCTATTCCATGTCAGTACATGAAAAGGCTGCCTCATTCTCTATAGCCAGCTGCATAATATTCCATTGTATGGATGTTATCAGGAAAAATTGTGAGAGACTATGAAATGGACATAAAAGATTACCGACTGTCCTATCTAGTGCACTCTTCCGGGTTATCTGAGCCTGTCATTGTCTTTGCGCTATTTCAGAACTCTGTAAATCGTAGGAAACTGAGAGTAATGCAGATGATTCTTGTCCATAGAAATGCAAGTGGATGTTGTTGAGTGGAATGCAACTGAACGTTGTCCTGGGATATCGAGCAGTTTTGCAGCATTTATTTGTAAAGCAATTTCAACATTCCAGATAGCCTATATATATGTATGTGTGTTCTTTGACTTCTCTTTGGGACTGATTTTATTTTCTTCCTGGCTGCTTCATTAATTAATGAGTTAAATAAAATCTTTGACATGTTTTATGTTTGCATGATTTTACTTTTTAAAAAAAATGCCCTTTTAACAGATGTACTATAACAAGTCCTTTTTTGATGGACATTTTATTTGCTCATGCTTGTTTTCAATAGTTTTAATCTCTAGAAAAGTCTGTGCTAGCCTGAAGCAGTACTTTGTGATTACTTGCCAATGAGATTAGTGGATGAAACAGTTTTGATAATTTTTCCATCAAACATTATGACCTGGTCCTTGTCCTCAAGGAGTTTATGGCCTAGTGGAGAAGGAGTAGAAATGATATCAGATGAAGAGTAGCAGGGTATTGGGTAATTTCCTAAAGGAGACCTAAGTTTAAGTTCCCCTAAGGGAACTTGCATTGGCTTGCTTTCCTCACTGCATGTGATTTTCTCATAGGGCCCTCATCTGTGCTAGCTGGAGCAGAACTAGACAGCCCTCTCCTTGGGAAGCTGGGTGCCAGTGTTCCTGTTTTTAATGCTGGCTGTGGAATTAGTTAAGTTGGGGAGTCAAATGGAAACCCATGGCTCCAGTTACCAGCAGAATGGGTTATTTGTTCTTACAGACAGTGGCATTAGCAAGAGACTATAGTGGAGTCATATAGTTGGGGGTCAGAGTGGGGTTAGTGGTTATATTCTAAAGTCAAAACAGAATGCAAAAATCAAGTAATGTCATGGGCTTCCCTGGTGGCGCAGTGGTTGAGAGTCCGCCTGCCGATGCAGGGGACACGGGTTCGTGCCCCGGTCCGGGAAGATCCCACATGCCGCAGAGCGGCTGGGCCCGTGAGCCATGGCCGTTGAGCCTGCACGTCCGGAGCCTGTGCTCCGTAACGGGAGAGGCCACAACAGTGAGAGGCCCGCGTACCACACACACACACACACACACACACACACACACA
>NW_020175393.1:5800340-5905403 GCF_003031525.2 Neophocaena asiaeorientalis asiaeorientalis | reverse complement strand
TTAAAGTCCTTTGGGTACTTTAGAAACATCGTGAATAGGTCCTAAAGTAGGCCCATTAAATTCCAAATCTCATTCTTTAGAAGGTGTATGTATATAGAATATAATGGATTTAGTCAGGAAACCTTTTCAAAATGTGCCACAGTTTGGTTTATATTTTGGGACTATTTCTTTCTTTTTTTTTTTTTTTAAGTGTCAATCTTTACCAATTTATTTTATACAAAACAGTAGCAATGTAGAATATGGGAATTATCTTCCGCTGCCACACACGCAAGTTGTGAACATTCCAAGCCAATGTATACAGTTTGGAGGGGAAGGCTAAACAATAGCATCAACCATGCTACTGAACATAGGAATTTTTTATCTAAAAAGACTAAAAATTAGATAGCAATGTCTTCTTAATGCTCTCATCATTGAAGACGGAAGAAACATAAAAAGTGACTGTTTTTAAGATTAAAAGGGACTTTATTTCTTTAGATGGTAACCAAATCTTGACTTCATCACCCTTACCTTCTACAAGTATCAATTACCTGCTTGCTTTTTCTTCTAATTTTAACCTAATTTTAGATAGACAGAAAATGATTCTCATATGACCTTCACCACCTTCCCCCAAATGTTAATGTTCCTGTATATCTTTTCAGAAATATTTGATGTATATGGCATATTTTTATATTTATTCTTAAACATAAATGTCACCTACCATATTACTGTACTGCATCTTGCTTATTTTTCATTATATCCTGGAGGCTATTCCATGTCAGTACATGAAAAGGCTGCCTCATTCTCTATAGCCAGCTGCATAATATTCCATTGTATGGATGTTATCAGGAAAAATTGTGAGAGACTATGAAATGGACATAAAAGATTACCGACTGTCCTATCTAGTGCACTCTTCCGGGTTATCTGAGCCTGTCATTGTCTTTGCGCTATTTCAGAACTCTGTAAATCGTAGGAAACTGAGAGTAATGCAGATGATTCTTGTCCATAGAAATGCAAGTGGATGTTGTTGAGTGGAATGCAACTGAACGTTGTCCTGGGATATCGAGCAGTTTTGCAGCATTTATTTGTAAAGCAATTTCAACATTCCAGATAGCCTATATATATGTATGTGTGTTCTTTGACTTCTCTTTGGGACTGATTTTATTTTCTTCCTGGCTGCTTCATTAATTAATGAGTTAAATAAAATCTTTGACATGTTTTATGTTTGCATGATTTTACTTTTTAAAAAAAATGCCCTTTTAACAGATGTACTATAACAAGTCCTTTTTTGATGGACATTTTATTTGCTCATGCTTGTTTTCAATAGTTTTAATCTCTAGAAAAGTCTGTGCTAGCCTGAAGCAGTACTTTGTGATTACTTGCCAATGAGATTAGTGGATGAAACAGTTTTGATAATTTTTCCATCAAACATTATGACCTGGTCCTTGTCCTCAAGGAGTTTATGGCCTAGTGGAGAAGGAGTAGAAATGATATCAGATGAAGAGTAGCAGGGTATTGGGTAATTTCCTAAAGGAGACCTAAGTTTAAGTTCCCCTAAGGGAACTTGCATTGGCTTGCTTTCCTCACTGCATGTGATTTTCTCATAGGGCCCTCATCTGTGCTAGCTGGAGCAGAACTAGACAGCCCTCTCCTTGGGAAGCTGGGTGCCAGTGTTCCTGTTTTTAATGCTGGCTGTGGAATTAGTTAAGTTGGGGAGTCAAATGGAAACCCATGGCTCCAGTTACCAGCAGAATGGGTTATTTGTTCTTACAGACAGTGGCATTAGCAAGAGACTATAGTGGAGTCATATAGTTGGGGGTCAGAGTGGGGTTAGTGGTTATATTCTAAAGTCAAAACAGAATGCAAAAATCAAGTAATGTCATGGGCTTCCCTGGTGGCGCAGTGGTTGAGAGTCCGCCTGCCGATGCAGAGGACACGGGTTCGTGCCCCGGTCCGGGAAGATCCCACATGCCGCAGAGCGGCTGGGCCCGTGAGCCATGGCCGTTGAGCCTGCACGTCCGGAGCCTGTGCTCCGTAACGGGAGAGGCCACAACAGTGAGAGGCCCGCGTACCACACACACACACACACACACACACACACACACAAAAATCAAGTAATATCAAAATATTCTTTAGGAGATCCTTTACTGCCTACAAAGTGCCATGTCATGGTTTTCTTAATACATGCACACCCCAACATAAGCTAATTTGGATTAGGAGAATTTAATTTTACTAGAAGTTTTATTTGACACCCCTAATTTGGCTTAACACCTCACTTCATGAGTGCCACCATTACTATACACACACACACACACACACACACACACACACAAAAATCAAGTAATATCAAAATATTCTTTAGGAGATCCTTTACTGCCTACAAAGTGCCATGTCATGGTTTTCTTAATACATGCACACCCCAACATAAGCTAATTTGGATTAGGAGAATTTAATTTTACTAGAAGTTTTATTTGACACCCCTAATTTGGCTTAACACCTCACTTCATGAGTGCCACCATTACTAAGCATTTCCTGGCCTGCCTCAGTAGCCTCTACTATGAAGCTATGTCTGCAGTTATGTAATCGGTGGTTTGGTAAAGTTCTTTCAGATACTTATTTTGCTTTTGTGTAGTAGTAATAATCTTGTGTGCATTTGCATTGTTTTCATTGATTTCTTTGCTCTCTCTATGTTCTGTCATACCTCCATTAAAGTTTTAATCATCTAAACCTTAACAAATTTACACTTTGTTAACTACTGAAGTATGTACTATTTATTTCAGTGGTTATTAAACTCTTTTGACATGTGGAAATCACCTGTTGAGAGTTTTTAAAGGAAGGGTTAATGGTTAATTCTCCTAAGGCAGGGTAACTATTCTACCACCTCACTACCTCTCTGTTATCAGTGCTTCTCTAGTGCCTTCAATTAATTCTTTGCTGCCTCCATTTATCTGTCAGTGGTTGAGCAATGTATGAAATCACTCGTACGTTCTGTTTCAGGCTTGATTATAGCAAGGAGCATATAGTCATTGAGTGGAGTGATGGCGAGCTCTCACTATTTCTAACTCCTTCTGTATACATAGTTAAATTCATAAGTTAAATTTGAATATGTTGTGACTCCTTTGTGGTAAGAATTGACCTAATTCAGGTGAAGCTGGGGAGGAGATTTCCAGGGAGCTTCCTTTCATCTATTTATCTAATACTTCTGAGGAGACACCTTAATAAGCACTGATGTTCAAAGAAGGCTTCCTGGTGAGGGTGACACCTCATTAGGCCTAAAGAAAGAGAGCTTACTTATGCAAGGAAAATGTATTTTGGGCAGAGAGATGGCTAAGTGTGTCACAGTAAGTGGTTACGAAGTTCGATGTTGCTGAAGCACAAAGTGAGAGGCAGGGCGTCCTTAGGGAGGAGGCTAGAGTATAAGCACGGGTCAATTCAAGAAGGGCTGTGTGTGTTCCACGAACTTGTATACCAGCCCAAAGACCATAATACAATCAGTGTGATTTTATTAATAATGTGATCACTAATAACTACCATTTGTTAAGCACTTACAATATGCCAGGAACTGTATTAAGTGCTTTATAGTTATTATCTCATTTAATACTCTGGGATATTCACAAGTAAAAATATGGAGGTGCAGAGAAGTTAAGTAACTTGTTCAAGGCCATGTCTAATGAGTGCAGAGAGTGGATTCCAAATTGCAGAGATCTGACTCCAGAGCCTTTTAATTGGGAGTATTATTTTAAAAGTGTTAAGCAGGGGAGTAGTGTGATTATATATTTATTAAATTGATTATTCTGTAAGCTGAGTGGAGATGGAATTGAGGGGGACAGAAGCTGTTGAAGTATTTCAGGTAAGAGATGATTGAAACCTGAACAAGAAGAGGAGTTACTAGATAGGCATAGGAGGGATGAATTAGAGGAATATTTAGGAGGTAAAATTAGGAGATCTAACCAATTGATTAGATATGGTGGAATCAGGGAGAGGAAGGAGTCAAGGAAGTCTTACAGGTTTTTAGCATGGATTGCTGTGTGATGACACCACATATTAAGATAAAGGACAGTGGAGGAGGATATGCATTAAGAGATTAGTTCGGTGTTGAGTATGTTGATTTGAGTTGCCAGTAGGGACATGCAGTAGAATCATATTGCAGGCATATGAATCTGCTCAAATGAATCTGAGAGTCACAGGAGTGGCCTGGGCTAGAGATAGAGATTCGGAAGTTAGTAGGAGGTAGCTGAAACTGGGAGGATAGATAAATAAACTCACCAGGAAGTCACAGCCCTGGGAAACACAACTCGTAAAGAGACATTAGTGAAAGAATAGACACATGGAGGTAAAAGGAGAACCAGGAGAGTACACTGTCACAGAGACTAAGGGAGTAGTGTTTCAAGAAGGGTGTGTCCATATTTCAGAGAGATCCAGGAAGGTAAGGATGGAAAAGCGAATCTTGGATATTCCAATCAAGAGGTTATTGATGACCTTGGTAAGAGTGGTTTCAGTGGAGTGGTGGGCTGATAGTGAGACTTAAGTGGATTCAGGAGTGAATTGGAGGTTAGAAAGAGGAGGCCAGGGGTATAGATAATCTTATGAAAAATTTGAATAAGTACTAGAGAGGTAATAGAAAGTATGTGTGAAGCACAGCGTTGAAAAACTGGCCCTAAACTCTGCATACTGTCAACCTTGGCAAAGCTGATGTGGGCTCAGTCCAACAAATTGAAAGTCTTTGAACCCTTTGGGGGGTGTAGACTTAACTCCTGAGAGTCAGAGTCAGCTGCTTCCTCTGTAGCCTCCCAGTGAGTCCTTCAGTTTGCTCTAATTTGTATGTCAATGCAATATACCTCAGGAAATCATCACCAGTGCACATCATCCTGAATGATATTTTGGTTAAAAAAAAAAGTGATGGGAGAAGTTGGTGGAGGAAGCCCTGGGGAGGAAAATGATAGTTATGGAGTAGCTGTTAAGTGTCAAGCATGTACTGTTATTTCATTGCATTTTCATAACCACCCTACCAGGGGTGTGGCTATCCCCATTTTCTGAATGAGGAGATTGAGAACCCGTAGCCTTATCTCCCCTTATCCTAGGTTCTGCCACCGATGTCTGTAAGCTTGGACAAGTTTCTCAGTTTCCTCGTTTGTAAAAAACCGTGGTTATTATCCTTAAGTCCTTCCCGGCTCTAGGGTTCTAGGAATCTGTAAATAGTTACCAATAGTGTTGCTGTTTGGGCATGAAAAAAGGCTGTTAGGGGAATTTCCCTTTCTCAGTGAATTAGTAACTTAACAGTAACACTGTCAGGTTGTCCACACTAAATAATTTATTTTCCCGTCACACAGTGAGTACCCATTACGTACGTGGCCTTAGAAGGCTACTGTAAAATAAATCAAGTAAATGGGCTCGGTGAAATGCTCTCCATCAGTTGTTACTAGCCCTGGGCACATGGGCACATAGCTACCTGCAAGACTGTGTGATGATTTTAAAGTGTGTTATAGGTTAAGTGCTAAGTATTTTTATTAATTTAGGAGGTACTCTGGCATGTGGCCTTTAAAAATTACATTATTATCTTATCATAAATCTTGATTAAGGCAACAAAACATATTTACTGTGGCCAGCTTCACAGCGGGGGTGAAATAGTTTATAGTGTGTATAATGAGCCGCTAGATGATGGTGATTATCTGTTCACATCTGAAAAACGAGAGTTGGGAAATTAATTAGAAGCTTTAAAAGTCTATTTAATTGTGAAAATTAATTTCAAGTAACAGTATCACATGCCCAGTGAGCACTAAATAATTGAGGAGGAGGAGGGAAAAAAGGAAATTATGAGGCTTTCAAACCTTCTTAAGTCCATTTTGGAAAATGGTTAGAACAAAAATGTAATGCTAGTGTGATTTTCAGAGACATCCTTTACAACATGATGTATAAAGAAACAAGATTAGCAAGTAATAAGCATTTTTAAATTAAACATTCTCCCAATTTCAAGCCAGTGTGTTCTAGGTACACTGATCCTGGCAAGCAGAGGTTATGGTTATGGACTCTCTCCTCAGAGGGCATTATGAAAATTTATAGGAGCAATTTTATTTTCTAATTTGGTTGAGATGCATATTATTTTATTATAAATTATTTTAAAATTTCTCCCTTATAGCTAATGAATTTTTATAAGTGATTAGTAGGTTCTAAATCTATGAATTTTATTAAAGAACAGTAGGTAGCATAACACAATTTTTGTTATAAAAAGTGAGCATTGGGACTGATAGGGTTGATGGCCACTGCATTAGTCTTCTGTTGATGTGCCACAAACTTACAGCTTAAAACAACAGCCCTTCGTGATCATTTCTGTAGGTCAGAAGTCCAGCATGATATAGCGGTATTCTTTGCTCTGGGTCTTACTAGGCTGAAGTCAAGGGGTTTGCAGGGGCTGTGATCTCATCTGAGGCTTGGGGTCCTCTACCAAGCTCATTAGTTGTTGGTAGAATTCGATTCCTTGTGATCATGTAACTGAGGTCCTCATTTTCTTGCTGGCTGTCAGCTGGGGGTCCCTCTCAGCTCCTAGAGGCCACCCTGAGGTTCTAACTACATGGCCCTACTCACAACCTGGCATCTTACTTCTTCAAAGGCATCAGGAGAATCTCTCCAGTTGACTATAACAGTGTCTCATATAAGGTAGCCTAATCACATGATTGACTATCCCATATTCACAGGTGCCGCCTGTACTCAAGAGGAGGGGATTATACAGGGCACGTACACAGGGGAGAGGGAGGAGAATGGGGGGTGGGGCCGTCCAAGAATTCCGCCTACCACAACCACTAGTATCACATCTTCATACCTGTATCTCTTGTATATGTCAGTGGAGTTCAGTTATTTGAAACAGGACCACACTAGCTACTTTAAGCATTCATACAGATATTGAGTACCTACTGTGTGCCAGGTACTTTTCTAGGCACTGAGATGAACTGCCCATGGAGCTTATCTTCTAATGATAAATACCTAATGATGAAGATAATAAAATGGAGTAGCAGGTGAGAAGTGTGTGTGGGGGGTATTCTTTTAGGTAGGGTGGTGAGGGAGCAGAGAACTGAATGATGAGTAGCCAGTAGTGGGGACTCTGAGAACGAGATATTCCGAAAGGCAGAGGGAAGGTAATTATAAGGACCCGAGTTCAGGGGTAAGCTCGTCTGTGTTTAAGGAACAGCAAGGCCAGCGTGGCTGGAGCAGAATGTGAAGAGAGGAGTAGGATATGAGATCGGGGAGGTGATTGGGTGACAGCTCATACAGAGCCCTGTAGGCCTTGGAAAGGGTATGATTTTTTTTATATTACATATTTTTATATAATTTTTAAATTAAAGTATAGTTGATTTACAGTGTTGTGCCAATCTCTGCTATACAGCAAAGGGACTCAGTTATGTACATATAGACATTCTTTTTTTTATATTCTTTTCCATTATGGTTTATCACAGGATATTGAATATAGTCCCTTGTGCTACACAGTAGGACCTTTTTGTTTATCCATGCTATATATAATAGTTTACATCTGCTCATCCCAAACTCCCAGTCCTTCCCTCCTCCAACCCCCTCCCCCTTGGCAACCACAAGTCTGTTCTCTATGTCTGTGAGTCTGTTTCTGTTTCATAGATAGGTTCATTTGTGTCATATTTTAGATTCCACATATAAGTGATATCGTATGGTATTTGTCTTTCTCTTTCTGACTTACTTCACTTAGTATCATAATATCTAGTTGCATCCCTGTTGCTGCAAATGGCATTATTTTGTTCTTTTTTATGGCTGAGTAGTATTCCATTGTATATATGTACCAAATCTTTATTCATCTGTCAGTGGACATTTAGGTTGTTTCCATGTGTTGGCTATTGTGAATAGTGCTGCTATGAACATAGAGGTGCATGTATTCTTTTGAATTATAGTTTTGTCCAGGTATATGCCCAGGAGTTGCTAGATCATATGGTAATTTCTTTTTCTTTTTTTTTTTTGGCTGCACCCTGTGGCATGTGGGATCTTAGTTCCCCGACCAGGGATCGAACCTGTGCACCCTGCAGTGGAAGTGCAGTCTTAACCACTGGACTGCCAGGGAAGTCCCTTTTTTTTTTCAAATGGTAATTCTATTTTTAGTTTTCTGAGGAACCTCTACACTGTTCTCCATAGAGACTGCACCAACTTACATTCCCACCAACAGTGTAGGAGGGTTTGGAAAGGGTATGATTTTTATTCAAAGATAGGAAGGCATTAAAGGGTTTTAAGCAATGGAGTGACTGATCTGATTTATATTTTCAAAATATTTGTATTGAGAAAGGGCCTCTAGGGGTGGGGGAGATGTATAAATACAAATAGATAAACTATGTGAAGGAAATGAATACAGTCATATGAGTGCAGATGATAAGGTATCCTGGCGAGCCTGAGGTCAAGGAAGGCTGCCTGAGGAAATGGTACCTGAATTGCGCCTGGAGTATGGGAGGTGAAAAGAGGAAGGGATCCCAGCAAGGGAACAAATTATGTCAAAACCCTGTGGCATGAGAGAGCTTGTCATGTGCCAGGGAACATTAGGGGAAATGGAGTCAGATAGGAGCCAGATTCCAGAAGCCTCAAAGGCCTAGTTAAATGTTTTTCCTGTTCTCTTACGTTAAGAGGCTTGGCAAGCCACTGAAGATATTTAAGTGGGGGTGAGGGTCATGGAGGGGTTGAGGGAAAGAGTTCATAATCAGTCTTATAATGTGACATTCAGTCTGGATGCTGTGTGGAGGACAGCTTGGGGTGACAAAAGGGAGATGGGTTAGGAGCTAAGCGATGGTCCAAGTGAGAGACAAGGGTGGTGTGGACTAGAATGGTAGCATAGAAGTTGCCAAGAAGTAAATTGATTTGAGAGCTCATTTAGGACGTAACATTAAAAGACTTGCTGATGAATTAGGTATGGGTGTAAGGTTGAAGCAGGTGTCATTCTGGTTTCCATAATTGGATTCACTGAGCTGAGGAACATTGTAGGAGGGCAGGCTTTTTAGTGGCAGAGAGGACGTAGAGAGTACGAAGTGAGTTTTGAAGTACCTTTGAAGTAACCAAGTAGAGATATAAAGTAGGCAGTGGGATATAGAGGTCTGGAATTCAGAGAAGAGAGCCGTTAATATCTATATGGCCTTTTGGGGTTAATTTTGAGGGCTTAAATATGCTAGAAACTGTATTAGGTTCTGGGAGTGTAAAGATGATTAAGACATTCATTCAGTACTTGTTGAATGAATTTATGTTATTGCTTTCTGGAAGTTTGCTTACCAACAATCAATAACAAAATCACAGGGCATTGTTGATGGGGGCAGCGATAGAGGGAAACAGAAGCTGATTCCAAATCGTATAAAAGGGGCACCTGACGTAGATTGGCAATGTCTGTGAAGGCTCTTGCTGAAGGGTGTGAGGTCTGTTCCGAGCCTTGAAAGAGCAGGCAAATTTAGCCAGACGAGGGGAATATAAGAAGTTCCAGTAGTAAAAGCTTGTTCATATTAGAGAATACGATGAAATCTCAGAAGAGCCAACAATTCCAAATCCCTGGCTTTCTCTACAGGCTGGACAAGTGGTGGTAAGGCAGCATCTGTGCTTAAATTGGGTGTTTTTATGGTGATGGTGGTGGACCTCTGATGTAGCCATTCTTGCTCTGCAGCCCTTTTGGAAAGAGAGGAGAAGAGTATTCATAGCTGGCAGGGACTTCAGAGAACTTTAGCCCTTTCTTCTCATTTACAATTGAGGTTACCAGTAGCCAAAGAGGATACCTTGCTGATACCTTGTCAGCAAGTCTGTCTCCGGGCGTCCAAGGTAAGGTTCTTCACACTGCTACAGGAGGCCCAGTGCCCTTTAACTATGTATTTCCACATTCTCTGACATATTTATATGGAAAGAGAGTGTACTGGAAATACTCAGATGCTGCCATTGAGTATTGCAGGTCTCCACGTGGGCTGTGTCTTTGGAAGAGAAACTGAGAATTCTCTCTAGACTGTGTTTGTACCCTCTTTCTTTTTTTCTACCCACTGTATCTTTGTCCTTTTCTTCATCATGTACTAGCAACGAATAATAACAACAGTATAGTTGTGCAGTGATAGTAGTGGTTAATATTTATTGAATATTATGTGCTGGGCACCATAGTAATTGTTTTACCTCATTTAATTCTACCAACAGTCCTCCGAGGTAGCATTTTAGTACTACCAGAAGAGAACATGGAGGCTTAGAAAAAAGGTTAATGTGTCAAGGATTACACAGTAATAAATGGTGGTGCCAAGATTTGAACTCAAGCAGTGTGACTTTGGATACTCTTTACTGCCTTTCCTAAGACAATTTATAAGCAGTGCTGTCCGATAGAAATATAATGTGAGCTACAAATGCAAGCCATGTTTGTAATTCAAAATTTTCTGGTAGCCATGATGAAGGAAAGAAAAACAGGTAAAATTAATTTAGAAATATTTTTATTAAGCCCAATATATCTAAAATGTTGTCATTTAAACATCTCAGTGTGAACAAATAAATGAGATATTTTCATAAGTCTTTGAAATACAATGTGGATTTTATAGCATGTCTCAATTTGGACTAGCCTCGTTTTCAAGGGCTCAATAGCCACATATGATGACTGGCTACCGTTTTGGCCCATGCAACTCCAAAGGGGCAGGAGAGTGAACGAAAATTCTGACTGTTCTGCTTAGTGGAGCCAGAGAGAGAAAAAACCTGCTGAAAATCCACAGATGAGGCAAACTGAAGAAGGCAGAGTGGTAATTCCTGGGTCTGATCCAGTGAGCAGGGGCTAGGGGAGTTTTCTCTCCCATTGCTCTGAAGCTAAGTGAGGTATCTTTTTTTTCTTCCCACATGGAGACTCAGCATTTTTCTGTAGTGTTACTCATCATGGTTAGTTTTCGTAGTAGTCCAGTCCTTAAGCGCTTTTGGAAATAAAGAGGCATTTGTGGCTGGCCACCAGATATTGCAACATTCTTTCTGTGGGAAAGAGGTAAGAATTCTAAGGCTTATACATTACTTGCTTTTGGAATGTCATCTTTTGTTCGTTGGGGAGGGGGTGAGATTGGAAACTGTAGTGATCATTTGCTGTGTGATCTCTAAGTTACAGCTGTTACAGCACAAGGAGAAGAGTAATTAACTTTTTAAGTTTATATTTATGGGTAATGCTCATCACCTGTTACTTTCTTTGCCCTGTAGCTAGGCTCATAGTAAGGCTTCATTCACCCAATTGTTTGTTCAGTTGAATATTAGCTGAGAAGCAAATATACCTAGAACTGAGCTATTTGAATCGTTTCCTTCATGAACTTCCATTCTTAGACACTTGCTTTCCCTGGGTCCTTCGCCTTAGAAAAAGCAACACAGGCTTATCCTAACAAGCTAAATAACATCGGCGTGTAGAAAGAATGAACAGCCCTGTCCTTCCTCCGTTCTGAAAATGCAGACCTGTGTACTGTCTAAAAGCACATCAGGAGTGTTATATTTTTGTGAATGGAAAAATAGAATAAGGATATATCAAAGATTTTTACCAGAATGTTGACTCTCAGGATTATACTGTTGTTAATGTTTGTTTACATTTCCGAAGTATCTGCAGAATTTACAGTTGAAAAACCTTAATAAATCACTAGACACTTAGCAAGAGAACACCAAGAAAGGGGCCGCATAATAATTAAGTGGTATTGTAAGTTTAAAAATATTTGGAAAATGTGAGAAACATCATGCAAAGTGTGATACAGGGATATAACCTTGATTAGTAAAGTGGAAATTTGGAAACCAAATACCTGCTGAATATTATGGGGAGGGAGAACTTCTTAATGAAAACATTTGGCTATAAACAGTTGAGAGATATTTTTAAGATGAGCACGTTATTTATTTATTTCTGCATCAGGTCTTAGTTGTGGCATGTGGGATCTTTCACTGCGGCGCGTGGGCTTCTCTCTAGTTGTGGCCTGTGGGTTTTTTTTCCCCTCTCTGTAGTTCTGGGGCGCAGGCTCCAGAGCATGTGGGCTCTGTAGTTTGCAGCACTCAGGCTCTCTAGTTGAGGAGCGCGGGTTCAGTAGTTGTGGCACACGGGCTCAGTTGCCCCGTGGCATGTGGGGTCTTAGTTCCCCGACCAGGGATCGAACCCACGTCCCCTGCATTGGAAGGCAGTTTCTTCACCACTGGACCACCGGGGAAATCCCTGAGCACATGTATTTTTATAATCAATTCCTGAGAGTGACATGGAGTCCCACGTTTGTGTCTCCAACCTATACTTAGATCATTTCATTTCAATGTATTATTTGTTTATTGAATACTGTCCTTGTGGGACACCAGGGAGAAAGACCTAGTAACCACCCTCCAGGAATTTGTTTTGGCTATTTTTAACTATTAAAAATCTGTTTTTTACTAAAACTCTATTCCCATCAATAGTTTCTCATTTCTTCTCAAATTGCTTCTCAGGAAAGTACAGCAAGTCAGAGATCATCTATATCAGTGTATTCATCCTTTTGTTTGGAAAAAAAAAAAAAGGCCTCCTTTAGATAAACAAATATTTCAGCACTTTTTAAAGTTTCCACTTCTTAAAATTTTTTAAAATATCATTTAAATAAAAGATAAATCAATTCTTGTTTTTAAAGAAGGAAACACTTCAGAAGTACATTGAGTTTAAACATAAACCTTCCCATTCACTCCCTTCTATCCCCTCACTCCCACCCCCCTCCCTGGAAGTTACTACTGTTAACAGTAGGTGTGTGGCCTTGCAGTCCTTTTTTCCATGTATGTATTTACTTAATTAGTTCAGTAGATATTTAAGTGCCTTCTTAAATATAGAAACACACATATATTTATATTTACATAGTTGGATCCTATTGAACTGAGGCCTGCTCTCTGCACTTAACTGTGTTTTGGAGCTTAAGTCAGAACTTTCAGATCTATTCCCTTCTTATTAACGGCTGCTGCGTTGTGGGGATGCACTGTAATTTATTTTCCACCCCCCCCCACTTTCTGCTATTACAAGCAATGCTGAATTAATAATCCTAGAAGCAGAATTACTGGGTTATAGGAAACGGATATTTAAAAATTTGACAGATTCTGCTAAATTAACCTCTAAAAAGCTGAACCAGTTTATATTTCCAACAGCAATATGAGATCATTGTTTTCCTACATATATGATTTAGTTATAGAGATCTAGAACTTGAAGGGACCACAGAATGTGGCCCAACCCCTTCCACCCCTTTTCTAAGGTAGAAAATGAATCTCAGAGACTTGAAATGATTTGTCCAGATCTTACCCAGCAGAACTATGAGTACTTCCCAGTTTCTGATTCTGTGTTCTCTTGGAGGCATCTTAGTTTAGACACATTTTATAGTGCAAGGTTCTGCCATACTGTTTGTTTCTGTTTCTTTTCTGTTGTTACTCGAAACAAACTTCCTTTTCAGTTTCACATTTTCTGATAGTGCCCTGAGACTCCTGCCTTTGCCATCTTGTCTACATGGAACATCTTTCACTTAATATCCTTAAAAAGCTACCTCCTTCCATTATTTAAAGCCCTCCTTATCCACAGGGTGTATGCATTACTTTAGATTTCCCCATAGGTACAGCACAGCAAAGGAAGTATTTTATGAATCTTCCTCATCGGCAGCTGACCCTACCCTGTTGGCCAAGTAAAACATAAGCTTCTTCTTTTATAAGCTTGGAGAAGGAAATAGACTGCAGGCATTGGTCTATTATAGCATTTCTGCTACATTTGATCATTTTATGTCAAATAATGTGATGACATTTAAACTAAATGAACTCCAACTTAATAACATGAAAAATTTTATTAATTACAGTTTATTTTTTTCTCTTAAAAATAACAAAGAATGTAGGCTACTTATAAAGTATAAGTGGAATCTCCTCCTCTTGTGTTAATATATTTATTGCTAAGGTGTCTGCATTGGAGGCTTGTTTCTCTTATAAAGGCATGGTCCTGGTATATTTTCTTGACAGGCTATGAGAATTTGTGTCAGTGACATCCCAAATTGGTGCTCTAGCTGAGCTGGTCACATATCAAGATGATAACTTTAGGTAAAGAATCAACTTATGAAATTCTAAGGAACAGAGATCAGCCTTGATGCATAGTTAGATCGTGATAAAAGAGATAGAATTCAGTATTAGATTTGAATTAAATTTGGTCCATGAATGTTGTTCGGAACTGAGGATAGCAGTCTAATCATAAGCTTATCAATTATTCAGTAGCATCTTGGGGGTATTAGTGCACAGAATACAGAAAGCCCATCTGTTACTCTTTAGAGTTTTTGTTCTAAAACAGAAGGAAAAAAATGTACATTGTTCTCTTTTTTAATGGATTTTATTCTTCCACAGTGTCAGTGAAGTTTATATGTGCACTGGAAGAGTGCACATATAGGCAGGCCACATATTTGCATAGTCATGGGGGTTTATGGAAGATTTGGGGTAAGATTAAGTTTGGAATATGAAGGATGACAGTTTTACAGGAAAAGTCCATTTTCCTCGTCTTAAGAGACGTGGACTTCTTGAACTTTTTGCCTAAGATTTTGTTCCTGAAATGCAAGTTATTTGCTTGACACGTGCTGTTCATCCCCTTATTCTACATACACACTATAGATTTGGATTTGGCTGTAGATTTGGCCTTGGCCATAAATTTGGGTCAGTGGCTCTCAGTTTGAACTGTTAAGTGCTAGACTACATGAGGATAATTATCTCTGAGTTTTATTCTTTCTTTTCATTGCAGTAGAGAATGGTATGTTGGAGGAATAAAGACAATGCTCATAAAACCAAGGGAAGGGATTATATAGGGGAGAAAAAGAACAAAAGGAAGACTAGTATAATATGTGAACATTTCCTTTAGATTATATGCTAGAATGGCAACAAATAAATTTATAAATCAGGATTTTAGGTGGACTAATTTCTCAGAACTGATCTTCTTTTAAATATCACAGAAAACAGCCAAGATAGGGTTTAACAAACTGCATCAAAGTATGCACAGTAGAACATTTTTATAACATCTACAAATGAAAAGCCAATTTCCTTTATGCAGACAATAATGCAAATGTTCACAGTAGCTTTGCTACAAAGAAATTAAATTGTTGCAATTGATGATTCCACTGCTTTAATGGGAGTTCATGCTATAATAACCTTTATTAATTAGGAAAATATCATATAATTTAAATCTGGGCAAGAATATTACAGACCCATAAGTTGCCACTGAAGAAATTAAAAAGAAATGGCTGTCCTGTATTTTCAAATATTATTACAACTAATAACCTCTGTACTCATCTTGACTTTTTCATTGTTTTTTGACTCTTGGGGCATATATTTTTCTGTTCCCAGTGTACAGTTCATATAATTTTCAATAGACTTGGGACCAGTAAGGCTGATAACGCAAAAAAGGATAGTTATATAAACTCTAAGATCTATAAGTGATAGCCATTCTTAGAGTTGCAGTCTGTGACATGTCATTTACAAAAGTGATTCCCCTCCTATAGAGGGTTGACTTATAGGGAGTTACACAGTGGCACAAACAAGAGCTAAGAGACTGAGGGAAGGTTGTGGCTGGATAACGTAGGTCTTGGGGAAATGGGTTAATAAAATCTGGTGATAGGTTTCTGTACCTTATCCCTTTCTGAAGCATAAGCTCAAGAAGGTACTCTAGGGAAGAAAGAAGCAAGCTTAAATATTTGGGGAAACTTTAAAATAGAATGAAACTCTCTTGGGTCATTTGATACTTATTTTGTTCTAGCATACCTGATTTGAACGCTGTTGTTTGTTTGCCGGTGTTTGGGAAAGATTGTTTTTTTTTTTTGTTTGCTTTTGTTTTTGTTTTTTTTGCGGTACGCGGGCCTCTCACTGTTGTGGCCCCTCCCGTTGCGGAGCACAGGCTCCGGACACGCAGGCTCAGCGGCCATGGCTCACGGGCCCAGCCGCTCCGTGGCGTGTGGGATCTTGCTGGACCGGGGCACGAAGCCGTGTCCCCTGCATCGGCACGCGGACTCTCAACCACTGCGCCACCAGGGAGGCCCAAGATTGTTTTAATTAGAGATTGGATCCAGAGAAACTGAAGAAGTAATGAGTACAAAATAAAAATAATACTACAAATTATATATTGGGCTGTTTTTGCCTTGGGAGTCTCAGATATTTTGTGATTGAATAATAGAATAGCTTCTCCCAGCCACCCCAGAATTAGATGTCATTGCCAAACTAAGCCAGGAGCATTGCCTAGTCTAGGAAAACACTTCTCAAAAGATGGCCCAGGGCTTCCCTGGTGGCGCAGTGGTTGAGAATCTGCCTGCTAATGCAGGTGACACGGGTTCGAGCCCTGGTCTGGGAGGATCCCACATGCCGCGGAGCAACTGGGCCAGTGAGCCACAACTACTGAGCCTGCGCGTCTGGAGCCTGTGCTCTGCAGCAAGAGAGGCCGCGATAGTGAGAGGCCCGCGCGCCGTGATGAAGAGTGGCCCCCACTTGCCACAACTAGAGAAAGCTCTCGCGCAGAAATGAAGACCCAACACAGTCAAAATAAATAAATTAATTAATAAACTCCTACCCCCAACATCTAAAAAACAAAAGATGGCCCAAGGTCACTGGTATGCCCTGATCAAAAAATAATGGCAAATGTCAGGTGATCTCACAGTCTTTCATTTATATATATCCTTTGGCAACTTGCTGATAACCATACAAGTGAAGCATTAAGAATATGTAAGATGTGGCATTCATAAATCCATGTTTGCATAATACTAGAGTTTATAAAGGATTCTGATTTAGTGTTCTACTAAGAAGTCTGGCTACTAAGCAGTCTGATGCAGCATTGCAAAACTCCTATTCCACATATGAACATGTGTAAGTTAGAATTATTTTATGTTTTTGGAAAGATACATATCACTGTTATGTTGAGTTGTGTTTTTCAGTTGTTTCTGTTTTTTTTTATTATAAATTGCTGTTTAGCTTTATCATTATCAATTTAATTTGTTACAGGTTGTTCAGCTAACCCTATAGTGTATATTGATGCATATTTGTAGTAATAATATTCTTGGTCTGTAGTTTTTCAGTAGCTAGAGTTTTAACTACATTGTAGTTAAAATGTGAATTATTCTCCCCATATTAGTAAAGCAGATGTATATGTAATCTCCAAAAGTTGGATTGAAAAGTGACACCTGCTTTTTTTTTTTTATCACCCATGGCATATTTACTGGGTCTGAATAGGGTATTTGAAAAAAAGTTTGAGAACTGCTGGTGTGAGGAGCTAGTTGGCAGGTCTAGGAGTCAGAGTGAGACTCATTTCTGACTTCTTCCATAGCATAGCTCTTATAAGTTCAGGACCTTGACAGACGTTGGTTTAAATCTGCTATTTATTGTCTGTGTCCTTGGACTAGTTGCCTAATCTTATCTGTCCCTCAATTTCCTATTTGTTAAATAGGATAAAAAAAGTACCTACCTAATCCACTTGTTAGAATTCTAGGTAAGGTGGTGTGTGTAAAATGCTTAGTACTCTGCCTAGCTTATAATTAAGTCCTCAATAATAGTAACCATTATTATTAGGTGAGAAGTACTTTCTTTGTCCCTATTGCAAAATGGTTAATTTGCTACTAGATTGTTACTTTGTTTTAAGCTTCTGCCTTAAAAAAAAAAATTTGTAGGAGTATAGTTGATTTACAATAGTGTGTTAGTTTCAGGTGTACAGCAAAGTACTTTAATTATACATATACATATATTGATTCTCTTTCAGATTCTTTACCCATATAGGTTATTACAGAATACTGAGTAGAGTTCCCTGTGCTATACAGTAGGTCCTTGCTGGTTATCTATTTTATATATAGTAGTGTGTGTATGTTAATCCCAAGCTCCTAATTTATCCTCACTCCCACATGTTTCCCCTTTGATAACCGTAAGTTTGTTTTCAAAATCTGTGAGTCTGTTTCTGTTTTGTAAATAAGCTCATTTGTATCATTTTTTAAAAAATTAGATTCCACATATGAGTGATATCATATATTTATCTTTCACTGTCTGACTTACTTCACTTAGTATGATAATCCCTAGGTCCATCAATGTTGCTGCAGATGGCATTATTTTGTTCTTTTTTAAGGCTGAGTAATATTCCATTTTACAATATGTATGTGCCACATCTTCTTTATCCATCTCTCTGTTGATGGACATTTAGGTTTCTTCCATGTCTTGGTTATTGTAAATAGTGCTGCAGTGAACATTGGGGTGCATGTATCTTTTTGAAGTACGGTTTTCTCCAGATATATGCCCAGGAGTGGGATTGCTGGATCATATAGTAGTTCTATTTTTAGTTTTTTAAGGAACCTCCATACTGCTCTCCATAGTGGTTGTACCAATTTACATTCCCACCAACAGTGTGGGAGGGTTCCCTTTTCTCCACACCCTCTCCAGCATTTATTGTTTGTAGACTTTTTGATTATGGCCATTCTGATTGTAGTTTTGATTTGCATTTCTCTGATAATTAGTGATGTTGAGCATCTTTTCATGTGCTTTTTGGCCATCTGTATGTCTTCTTTGGAGAAATGTCTACTTAGGTCTTCTGCCCATTTTTGGATTGAGCTGTTTTTTTGACATAGAGCTGCATGAGCTGTTTGTGTATTTTGGAGATTAATCCCTTGTCGGTTGCTTCATTTGCAAATACTTTCCTATTCTGTAGGTTGTCTTATTTTTTTTATGGTTTCCTTTGCTGTGCAAAAGCTTTTAAGTTTCATTAGGTCCCATTTGTTTATTTTTGGTTTTATTTTCATTGCTCTAGGAGGTGGATCAAAAAAGATATTGGTGTGATTTATGTCAAAGAGTGTTCTGCCTATTTTTTCCTCTAAGAGTTTTATAGTGTCTGGCCTTACATTTAGGTCTTTGATCCATTTTGAGTTTATTTTTGTGTATGGTGTTAGAGAATGTTCTAATTTCATTCTTTTACAGGTAGCTGTCCAATTTTCTCAGAACCACTTATTGAAGGGACTGTCTTTTCTTTGTTGTATAGTTTTGCTTCCTGTGTCGTAGATTAATTGACCATAGGTGTGTGGGTTTATTTCTGGGCTTTCTATCCTGTTTCATTGATCTGTATTTCTATTTTTGTGACAGTACTGTACTGTTTTGATTACCGTAGCTCTGTACTATAGTCTTAAGTCATTTTAATGCCTTTAATATGGAGGTTCATTGTTAATAATAGTGTATGTTTCAAATGACCTTGATAATTGCAAATTTGGAGGTCAGTTTTTTACTGAAATATATTTGACCTATAACTGTAAATTCACGGTGTACAACATGTTAATTTGCTACATTTATATATTATAATGTCATTGCCATTGTACAATAATTAGGACCTCTATCATGTTACATAATTATTTCTTTTTAGTAGTTGGAATAATCACGTTCTAGTCTCTTAGCAAGTTTGATTATAATACAGTACTGTTGTCTATAGTCACTATACTGTGTATTAGATCTCTAGGACTTATTGGGGGAGGGGTCACCTTGTAAAAATCAGATTACTAGGGGTAGAGTTGTCATAGTGGCCATTTTCTTGTTGTCTGCTTGTGTTGGCAATGTTACATTATCTTCAATCAGTGGTTTCCTTGCAGGAAACTTTTTAAATTCACTTGTTATTTTGTAAGCAATAATTTAATTTAAACTATATAACCTTTGGTAAATTCAAGTAAGCAGGCCCAGGTAAACCTGACATTTCCCTTGAACAAAGGAGGACACTGCCTTTTTTCTCATTTTGCTAGGTTAAAAATATATATCAATATAAGTGTTAAGATTTTCTTCCCAAATTCCTATGGTTTGTATTCAACTCTCCCTAGGATGTGAGTACCCCATTTTAGAGAGCAATTTGCTAATTATTTGAATATTAACTCTTATTCTGACACAAGAGTATAACAGATAATTTTTTGTAGTTGTTTTGGTACGGTACTTATGGAAGATTACTGTATTTGACTTTCTACAAATCATAAAATCATGGCCTGCTAGTTCTAGAGTTGACATTATTTGTCATCTAGCCCTACCTTCCTTCCTCAGTGGACAGTGAGCAACTTTATCTTTCACTAGTCTTTGTTTTTCTATCACCTAGCACTGGGCCTGTATTGTAGAGAGAGCTCAATAAATCTCTTATCGAATGAATTATATATAGATTCAGAAACTAGTTTGTCCTTTGGCCAAGAAGTGTAGAATCAATGTGGTAATTGGTAAATGGAGTTACATACAGTCTTCATAAAATAATCTCATCAAGTATTTTTATGGTGCAGTTCCTTAGTGTTCCAAGTTGAGTATATCTATAAACATTTGTTTACAAACATATAAAATCATAGAACGACAAGAATTTGGAGCTGGACTGGATGTTAGAGATCATTTAATCTTTCTCAGAGAAAAGGGATCTCAGGAATCCCAAGACGAGAAAATGCCCGTGAACTCTTCTTACCGTAGCACTTTACTGCCTGGTGATACTACTCTTCTGCAAGGTTTAGAATTGGATTTGCAAAATATCAGAATCAAGGTTACACCTGCTAGTATGGTCATTCTACACCTGTTTATTCAGACGTTTGGATGACAAGGGTAGAGTATATATCAAAAGAAGTGAGGCATCCTTCCAATGAGAAAGTAGAATGTGATTTTTTGTGAGTGTTTAAGATGCAGACAGGACATCATTTCATTTATTTCCCCAAGCTATATTAATTTAAAGTTTAAGGATTACTACTTCAAATTACACACCACATGGGTACTAAGAGCAGAAAGAAATTGCTAAACCATATGCTTATAAATGACATCTCTTTCCTCAAGAGAAAGATCATTTATATTTTGCAATTAAAGAGCAGAAGGTCTTTTTTCCCATAAAGTTCTTTCAGTCAGGAAATATGGGGGGGGGCGGGTGGAGAGGGTTTCCCAGGGGAGATTTATACAGCATTCAAGGACTCTTTCGCATCTCCACCTGATGGAACTTTGCCTTTTGTCCATTTCCTGATTAAGCTCTGGAGAGTAAACTTTAATTCTAAAAAATATAGTAAGCTCTTGTTAAAGAAAAGTTTGTAAACAGTTCTGCTGGAAGTGAGCTTTAAGTAAAGAAATTGATATTTAGGTCAGCTTGGTTTTTTGAATAAGAGGCAATTATAGCATTACAACATTGTGAACTACATACGGCATTCTCACTTTATTGATGGACATTGTTTACTATTTTGGTTAGAACAAATGGGTGTGGGTTTCTTATAGCATAGTAAATAGTCAATAACCCTGAGAATTTTAGTACTGCGGCTTTAGTCTTTTTTGTTTTTTTCTGATGCATTTGAATCCAGGAGAGTTAACCAACCACACACAAAAAAGTGTAGTTTCTGTACCACCATCCCTGGTAAATAAATTCATAGAAAGTCTCAGAACCTTCAACTAATAATTGTATATGGTATCATGAACGGTACCATTTCTTCTCTCAGAGTAAGTCCCTGCTCCCCCTGCCTTCCTACCCTTCTCTTTCCTCTTACCTTGAAGGAGCAGCTTGAATAAATAGATTGCCCTTGCCCTCTGGGACTGTCAACAGGAGCAAATCTCAGAGCACTTTGTTTGCATCTGAGAAAATCTCCTGTAAATTTAGAAAAAGTCATACTGAAAATCTCGTAAGGTGAAGATATTTAGTTGGTGAAGATCTTTAGATAGACTGTCCTAGGCCATGCTACCCAGGTATCTGATATTCATTACTTTTTGCCTGTCTTAGTGTGATGAACTTTTTGTCCTTGACTTCAAGTTGTTAATTAATTTTTAACTGTGGACGTAATATATAGTCCTTCTGCTTACCATTCTGTCTTAGTCATTAAATCAGGTACTACTGGATGTGGCAAATTAAAACACTTGCTGTCTCATTCAAAAGCTAATTTAATTTGTAATTTTAGTAGCCAAAGTTATTGAAATATTTGTGTATAGTTTTATTACAATAAAACATTCTTGTTATAAAAATTGTAAACATTACAGGAATATGTAGTACACTATGTAAAATTTTTCCCACAGCCCTAATCCATTGGGTTAACCCTTGTTAACAATTTGGTGTTTGCTTTCTATGTATTTAACAAAATAAGATTTTATTATAATATTGTTTTGCAGCTTGCCTTTTTGCATGTAAATACATATATTTAAAATTTTTTCAATGTCAATAAAGTATTTAACTTTATTCTTTTAAAATCATTGTATAATATTCCATTGTAGAGGCTTACCATTATTTGTTTATCCAATTCCCATTAAATGGACCTTTAAGTTTTTTCGATTTTTTACTGTTACAGAAAGTGCTGAAGTTGACATTCTTGTGTATTTATTTTTGTGCTCTTGTATGAATATCCAGCTTACTTTTTTCAGAATGGCCAGCCAACATTTTTTACTGAAAAAATTCATATTTTCTCCCACTGAATTAAAATGCTACATTTATATATACTATACTGAATTCTTATGTATACTTGGGTTTATATCTGGACTAATATGTTTCAGTGATATATCGCTCTAATATGACATTGTTTTAATTGTTCTAATTTATGATTTGCTTTCTCATCCAGTAAACTGGCCTCTTCTCATTGTTCTTTTTTTTAGAATATATATGAAATCACATATTTATTCTTTCAGATGAACTTCTTTACCTCAATTTACTTTAAAAACTCTGTTGTGATTCTCATCAGGATTACTTTTAATTCCTGTGTTAATTAGAACTGTGTCTCTCAGCTTTACAAACTTCTTGGTAAATATAAAATTCTCATTTTTCCTTCTCAGTGTTCTAATATGTGTGCCCATTTGTCAAATTACTGTGTTTAACTGTGTATCCCTACCAAGAATGTTTTGTTGAATTTTGCTCTCTGTTGCTAAAGCATTTTTTTTTGTTTTTGTTTTTTTTAATATTTATTTATTTGGCTGCACCGGGTCTCAGTTGTGGCATGCGGAATCTTTGTTGCCACATGCGGGATATTTAGTTGTGGCATGGGAACTTTTAGTTGTGGCATGTGGGATCTAGTTCCCTGACCAGGGATTGACCCCAGTCCCCCTGCATTGGGAGTGCAGAGCCTTAGCCACTGGACCACCACGGAAGTCCCTAAAGCATTATTTTTGTTCACAATAAAGTAAAATAAAATACCAAATATGCTTTTTTCTTTACAACATCTCCAAACAGGGTATGTCTCTTCATTTGTTTTTCTTAAGTCCCTCAGAAGAGTTTTATAACTTCCTTTACATGTTCTCTGAGTTTATTCCTAGGTATTGCTTATGTTTTGCAATTATAGATTGCAGGTCATTTCCCTCATATTTTCTAGCTGGTTGTTTTGGGCATGACAGGTTACTATATATTTTCATATACAGTTGACCGTTGAACAGCTCAATGGTTGGGGGGCCTACCTTCTGCACAGTTGAAAATTTGAATGTAATAGTCGGCCTTCCGTGTGAGGTTCCTCTGTATCCGCATTTCCTCCGCATGTGAGGATCCACAGTTGTGGATCGTGTAATACTGTAGCATTTACTATTGAGAAAATCCGAGTATAAGTGGACTCTGCAGTTCAAACCCTTGTTCAAGGGTCAACTGTAATAATTTTATGTGGTCACCTTAGTGAACCTTCCTTATTTGCTCATATTTTTTCAGTTGATTCTCATGGATTTTTCATGTGGGCAATGAGATTATCAGCAAATAGTGATTATTTTGCCTGTTTGTTTCCTAAGCCATTTACCTTTAACTTGGTTTTCTTAATTGTATTGTCTTTTGTTCCTGAAAAATGTTAATAGTGATGAATAGACATCCTTATCTTATTTCTGAACTTTCTAGGGATGTTTCTACTGTTTTATTATTAACTAGATGCTTATATCTGTTGTAGTTAGGCTGTGTATATGTGTATAAATTTTAGGACGTATTCTTTTATTCCTATTCAATTAAAACTGTTAAAATAAAAGGAATTTTAGCTTTTATTGAGCTAATTATATGATTTTTTTTCTCCTTTAACCTTTTAATTTGATGATAGTTATTTTTCCTAATATTCAAATTTCTTTCTTGGAATTGACCGCCTTTGTCATGAATCCTTCTGCTTAATTCTGTTTTCCAATATTATACACAGGCTTTTTTTTTCATGTATAGTGATTTTTGAGTGTGTGAATGTGGTCACATCTTCGTGTCAGGCTTATATTGGCTTCATAGGAAGAAGCAGAAAACTTCTCATGTGCACAGGAATAGTTTAAATAACATTCTAATTATCTGATCCTTGAAGTTTTGAAGAAACCTGTCCATGAAACTGTTTGGATCTGGCATGTTAGGAGGTCAGGGGTTAGGAATACATTTAGGCAGGTGGGGTAGGTTATTTTCTTAGTATCCCTTTCTCCTATCCAAATCTAAGATTAAATAAGTGTATTGGATAGGTTTTTAGGCTCCATGTCTTCAGTCCTATCCATATGAACAGCCCTCATTAAACACCCTGGGTATTGAGTCTCTAAAAAGCTTCCTGGTTGGCATCGTGCTCTCACAGCTTCCTGGGGGAATTTAGCACGTTCGATGTAACTCCATTGAGAGAGGAGTCTTGAAAGCTTGTGTCTGGTTTCTCCCAGACTTTGCCCCATGTGCTTTTTCGAAACCTTTGCTGATCTTCCTTTGATGCTTTTGTGTAATAAATTACAGTCATGAGTCCAGACATTTGCTGAGTTATGAGAGTCCATTTCATATGACAGGACAAAACAGTGGTATTAAAAGGCAGTGGCAGAGTTTTAAGACATAACTTTACAAATGTACTATAACTTTGTCATTACAGGTATGGAAATAATCTCATGGAAGTTAGAACATTTGTCAAAGACCACGTATGTCATTAGTAGCAGAATAATAAGTATGAAAGCATAAGAAACATGTCAGTAAATAGTTTTTACTATTAAAGCTCCATGAGCTTTAATTTTTTTCTCAATTTTATTTATCAAATTAAACTTGATGGTTTAAAATGTTAAAGTTTTAAATGTTTAAAATGTTAAAGTTTTAAATGTTAAACTTTATTTAACATAAATGTAGTATTAAAGTTTATTATGTATCAGTTGAAGATTATTATTATTAAAGTTATTATTAATTTTATTGATGTGTAGTTTCTAAAACATGGTTTTTTTAAATGCAAGTGGATGGATGCAAACTGTCACTTCACAGATAAGCTAGGACATTGGGCGAAAATATTTCTGCATACAAGCTATAGCATGGGTAACTTTGTTAGCATCATTTGCATCTTTGCAGTAAGATTAAAAATGGAATCATATCCTAAATAAATATTCTTAGCAGATATTTTGTATATTTATGCAGCTGAGAAGGGATGTGAACCTACAACAGCAGAGTCTAAATCAGTGGCTATTTTGTAGGCTGCTCATAAGAATGGCTTCAGAATAGGGATTCCACATTCCAGACCAATTAAATCAGAATTTCTGGTGGGTGGGGCTCAAGCATCTTTTTTCCTCTTTTAAGCTCCCCATGTGATTCCAATGTGTGGCAAGCTCATTGAGAATCACTGGTCTAATTTAAATTATTTCTATATGCCAATACAGATTGTGTTTATTCCATACTAAGTGTCTGTTTTCTATACCCAGAAATATTTGCTTTATGTCTGGAAAAGCATAATTAGAATGTAAACTTAGCAAAATGAAATTGTATGTATTAAGAAATTCAGATCTGGAGAACTTAAGGTAGATATTTATATATGTAGTATTAAAGTTTATTATGTATCAGTTGAAGAATTACAAATTTACCTTTGAGCTAGTTAGCCAAAAATCTATCACTGTCCATCAAGAGTTATTAGTTAATCATTTGAGTCTCACTCATGACCTAGATAAAATTTGAAGATAATATGATACCAGAGAACATATTCAGTGGGTGTATGCGTGGCGTCCTTTCAGTTAGGGAAAGCATCTATTTTGTTTAGAGTCATGCACTATCTTGAACTATTGGATAGTGATAATGAGAGTTCATGTTGAAGGAAAATGGGATTTTGAAATCAGGTACCAGTAGCTTTCAGAATTTCATGGCTGATATAGGAAATGACCATGCTCTTTTGAACATCATTTAGATAACCCAACCAGAAACCAAAACAAAAAGCAAAAGCAGTCTTATCCTTTGCCTAGAGTACAGTCAGTCCTTGATCATTTGTTAGAGCAGGGATGGCAAACTATAGCCTGAGGGTTAAATCTGGTCCTTTTCTGTAAATAGTTTTATTGGAACAAAGCCATGCTCATTAATTTACTTACTGTCTCTGGCTGCTTTTAGGCTCCCAATGACAGAGTTGAATGGTAGTGACAGAGGCTGTATAGCTTGCAAAACCTAAAATATTTACTATCTGACCCTTTGCAGCAAGTTTGCCGACTTCTGTGTTAGACTGTTGTGTCACATGTTAGATGATTGAATTTCACATGATCTGCTGACACTCCTAAATGGATCCTCTTAACCTGAATTTGGTCTTTCACACACAAGTGACTGGAGATGATTCAGTTTTTAGGGCTTTTGAATGCAGGTTGCAGTTGAAGGAGAGGGATTTGCGTTGAGAATGAGGGGAGTATGCTGATAGCCCTCTGATGTTCCTACTATAGGGAGCCAGGAGCTTATTTACTTACCTGGGGTGGGTGTCTCCTTGCCTAACTCATCCTCCACGTTCCTCTACATCACATTCCTTGCTGTTGCTTCCTCAGTTGGGGGTGGGCATGGAGTAACAAGTAACTGGGGAAACTGGATTGTGAGGATCTTCCACTGCAGTCTCGGGGGATAACGACAGTTTCTCACATACCTTGTTGATAATGGACCTGGATGTGGAGGTTTAAAGTTTAGGAGTGGCTTAATCTTTAATCGCGGTACAAGTGGAGAGTTCAAGAAGGTGTGGAGGTCTTGGGAGATTGGGATTGACATATATACACTAATATGTATAAAATGGATAACTAATAAGAACCTGTTGTATAAGAAAATAAATAAAATTCTAAAATTCAAAAAAAAAAAGAAAATGTGGAGGTCTAGTGGAGAGAGCATATCTGGCTCATTTCTTCTATTTTCTGGTGCAACAGAGGGGTAGCTGGCTCACCTCTGAGTTGTCAGCCACATCTTCACTTCAGGCACCTGCATGCTAGTGAGGGCTCTCATCCACTTGCTGGGTTACTTACACCTGGAAAAGTACTACCTGCAAATACAGTAGAGATTTAAGAATATAAAAATTTTTAGGTTTTGAAGAAAATAACTCCCCTTTCTAATATGTAAAGCTGTTAATCAAGTTTTAGCCCTTTGATTTTCAGTTACATTTGTAGAAAGGCATTGCATACAAAAGCAAGGAAGTGAGATTAAATATAATGATGTTCTGGTAAACACAGGCTACCTGATTATCAGGGGTGCAAGTTTGGACTGGAAGTTACAGTCTTCAGAAAAATATTGGAGTTATTCTTTTTTTGAGGGAGGTTAGGATGCTTACTATAAGCTTCTATTAATAAATGTCAAGTTATTTTTCTGTGACTTAAGAAGATTATAATTTTTTATAAAATATTTAAGAGGGTTTCAGACCAAAACCTCTGTAATCATTTGAAATCTTACGATTTGGTTTATTCTTTTTGTGATTTAGGCCTGAACAAGTTTTCCACTGGGTCTAGTTAGTTATACCCACCTTAGTAAATATATCTGTGCTAAGAGAGGAGCTCTTCTGGTTGTTGATTTTCCTTTCCCTGAGATACTGAGAAATAAGGGACTTGTAGTTTGAACACAGTTTTCTAGATTGTGATGGCTCCAAGTGCTGTTAGTGTTTGAAGATCCTGACTTTTAGTGAGATAAGGCAGTGAGAATAGTGGAGTTAATGGAAGTAGGCTGAATTGCTTCCCAGAATAGATGGGTTAATATAGATACCAATGATGATGAAATTGCTCTCTTTTGTGATTTTTTTTAGATATACATTTTTACTTATCTGTGTTTGTGGTATGTGATTTTCGAAGTGTACTCCCCTCTCCTCACTAACTGTCATCCCTTCTTTATATAATAGATCAACGACTATCATCTGTTCTACAAGATGAGTAACAGCCACCCTCTTCGCCCCTTTACTGCAGTGGGGGAAATAGATCATGTGCACATTTTGTCTGAACATATTGGTGCCTTGTTGATTGGGGAAGAATATGGCGACGTCACATTTGTTGTGGAAAAGAAACGTTTTCCTGCCCACAGGGTAATTTTAGCAGCAAGGTGCCAATATTTTCGGTAAGTGTATATTACTTTTTGAAGATTGAAGTCACTTGTAGAAAACACTGGTATTTTCCATTCTGTGAAAAATATGTAACAAAACAACAGTAAATTCTAGCAGTCATTCAATTCAACATCTATAAGAATTTAATCTTTGTCAACTTTTTGTTATGTTTTGAAAATCACCTTTTCCTTTCAGGAGTGGTCTTAGAATCATAGGGTTAGGAGGCTTCTTAGGCTAGACTGTACCCGATCAACCATTTTTCAGGGTCTCAACAATATTTCTCAGGCTGAGTCTTTGTTGCCTTTGCCCTCTCCTCACAGTTGATGGCTAATGGAACTTAAACTGATTTATTGGCAGATAGGCCTCTTGTTGTACGGGTAGACTGACCTCTGGACTCGCCAGTGAACACGTATACATCTTAGTTTCAGACTACCCAACAGATCTCTAAGACATGCAGTTTGACAACCCCAAAGCAAAGGAAACAAATATTTACTGAGACTCAGTTTCATAATTATATTAGAGCCAAAACTAAACAAAATATGTGTTTAATTAATGTAAAAATCATACTTGTACTTATACGTAGCTATTGTTAGTTACTTAGACCCCTAATTTCCAGGGTTATAAATGTTAAACTGAGGTCTTATTACTCTACATTTTACCTAATCTTAGTTAAAAGGGAATCATCACTGAATTATTGACTGATAATGTATCCTTGACAGATCCATAGAGTCCATATCCAAAAAATCATGGATTTGCCTGTGAAACTTGATATCGAGAAATTGAGATGCTGAAGGCATGGATAAAATTTCAGTTATCTTCTAGTGAAAACTGCATTCTGATTTTTACAATCAGAATTAACCGAGACAGCAAAACCAACCTAGAGTCACACATATTGTAAAATGTGTTTCTTGGAAATATTTATTGTTTAGCTATAACTCTTACAGTGCTTTATAAACATTTTTAGAATGTTTCCTCTTGCAAATATAAAATGCCACTGTAAATACAGCCAGGAGCTTAGAAAAGAGAGGAGTCTATTAAGAGTTCTAGCTAACATGCTCCTGTCCAGGCAAGGCAGCTGGTCTTGGTCTTGTCATTATTTGTTACCAGCCTCTGTCCTCTGTACACTTTTGTGCTTTTTTCCCTTTTCATTCTTCCATTCATTATATTAAAGTGTCATGTAAAAGTCCACTCTTCATTAATTTAGAACTTTTCAGCCTTATGTTTAGTATTTGTTACTATTATATATCTTCCCTCTTTCAAAAATAATTTGAGACAACTGTAGGTGTGTATCTTTTAGGTGATCAGTATATTCTTAAAAGAAACTCAAGTACTTTTAGAAATTTGAAGATCATATTGAATGAATGGAATACGCTCCCTTCATTTATTGTTCTTGCTGTCTCTTTGTGGGTATCGAACCTTTATAATATCTGATGTCTCAACAGGCTAAACTCAGTCATTACCAATGCTATCTTAGACTGATTCTCATTGCTGACACTGTTCATGTTCATAGGAGAGTTAACTGTCAGCAGTCAGGAGAGACCTTATGAGTGTGGTCATAGAGCCTATCAGTTCCCAGATAAGGACAAGCTAACTGTACCGGAGGGAACCTTCCACGAGTTGGGGGTTCATATTTAGGCTTCCTAGGGGTCCTCATCAAAACCACTTTTAAAGCATCGAGAATCCAGGTAAGTACCATGGATCACACTGGAGTGGGAGTAGGTCTTGGCAAGATCTCCCCAGGAAGGTATCCTTTAATCTAGCAATTTTAAGGTTATGATTGGATGCTCTCTGGATTCATGGAAACCTTCACAGGTGTTTTTAGGCATACTATAACCCAGTGAGGAAGTATGCTCAGAATATTCATGAATCTTTTGCTGGGTAGTTGCAACTATTTCTGTGAGGCAAGCAAGAATGTCCTGTCTTGCTTTTCCGGGGGACGGTGGGAGGAGTTCTAGGCAAGCATGGAGGGAAACTTTGAAATGCTAGTCCTGCTCTGAGAATCTTAGGAGCACGGGAGTCTCTTTTTGTCCCCTTATTTTCTTGCTCTCACTTTTACACATTTTCTTTCTCACTCATTACTCTTCCTTTTCTGCACTCCTCCCTAGTCCTCCTCTGGCCACCCTTTCTTTCCTGATGGATTGGAAACTTTAATTGGCTCATATTATTTCTCCTAGAGTAATAGAGGTAGAAATGTAAATTTACTACCTGACTGGATTATCTAGTTTTCATTATTTAGATGAGCAGATAAGCAATAATGTGGGGATTTTTTTTAATCTGAAAAATACTGGAAGACAAAATAGAAAAGTCAAATTATCCATAATCCCATCATGAATTTCATTTTTAATTTAATAAACTGACAAATGAAGACCCTTCCCTTCCAGCCATCTAATCCTATTCCCTAGAGACAACCACTGTTAACAGTCTAATATGTATTTCCCCTCAATATAAATAGATATATCTATATATACCTGTGTGCATACAAATGTAAGTGTGTGTTATACACTCTTTTCCATGCAACACATAGGGATCTGCAAACTGACTTACCAACTATATCCTGGACATCTTTCCAAGACAGTATATTTTGATCTCCCTTGATCTTTCTAATGGCTGCACAGAATGTGTATATCATAGTTTTTTCAACCATGTGCCTCTTGATGGACATTTAAGATATTTTCCATTGTTTCAATATATCTTCTTATACATTTATCTTTATCTTGCTGTATTATCTTATACATTTATCTTTATCCTAAAAGTGAGATTACTGAGTTGAAGGGTATGCACATTTTAGATTTGAATAGATATTACTTAAATTCCTTTCCAAAAAGGGATACCCATTTATACTCTCAAAGCAGTGCATGAGAAAACCTGTTTTTCCATTGTTTTTGCAGTGCTGAATGTTAACTGGTTTTTAATTTCTGCCAGCCTGACAGGGAGAATGGTGCCTGCTTGTGTTTAATTGTTTTCATCTGATTATCTTTTCCTCTGGAGCTTTACTTTTTAAACTACTTTCTTGACCTTTAACAGGTTTATATTGATTTCACTGTTCCTCTCAAAAGAGCACTTTCATCTTTCTAATTAATGAATGTCTATTATGTATCTTGAGCTCTCAGGATTATTCGTTAGTTCAACTTATAGAATTAATTCAAAATAGTTTTTAAATTATGTCTTTCTTTAGAGAACTATTTTAAGTTATTATTATGCATTTCTTCACCTGAATCTTTGTGTCATTAAACACATGTATGTTTTTTATAATGTTGATAACCTTTATTTCATAATTTTGTAGCACATCCTATTTGAAGTTTTTCTCATGTGTTTCTTCTCTGATGTGCAGAGCATTACTCTATGGTGGAATGCGAGAATCTCAGCCTGAAGCCGAAATCCCTCTCCAAGACACCACTGCAGAAGCATTCACAATGCTACTTAAATACATCTACACTGGGCGTGCAACGCTGACAGATGAGAAGGAGGAGGTGCTGCTGGACTTTTTGAGCCTGGCTCATAAATATGGATTTCCAGAGCTGGAGGATTCTACCTCTGAGTACCTCTGCACCATACTTAACATTCAGAATGTCTGTATGACTTTTGATGTTGCCAGTCTCTACTCCCTTCCCAAGTTAACGTCCATGTGCTGCATGTTTATGGACAGAAATGCTCAGGAGGTGCTCTCAAGCGAAGGCTTCCTCTCCCTTTCTAAGGTGTGTCATTGTTTACAAGTAATTTACAGGCATGCACTGTTTTATTTATATCTGTAAGTTAGAAATATGGCAGTGAACTAAGAATAAAAAAATAAAAACCATTAGTGTGGAAGAGGTTGTCTAGCCACCTGCCTCTGGCTACTGAGACTCTAGATCATGTAAGAGAGAGGCAGATTGCTGCTGTTTTCTTTTAAGGTTCTTCAGATAAGGTCTATGTGCAAAAGAGACTGTGCTGCTGGTGGTTGTTTTCAATGTGATGGCATCAAATAGGCTCCTTTGTGGTGTTGCATACTGTTTTTTGGTTTTGTATTTCTCTGACAGAGTGTTACTAATAATTCCTTATTGACGGGGGAAGATTCATAAAGAAGATCTGATGTTTCATTGGATGTCTTTAAGTCATTGTCGTTTTTTATTTTCTGGCCCAGAATTCACTATTGTACAATGTTTTATACCATATAATAGCTAGAATAAAACTGTTTTTCCCAAATCTTCCTCTCAACCCTGGTGATTGTCTTTCCTTTCCCTTTCTGTGTTCCTCCTAGGACCTGACTTCTTCAAATGAGAAAACCTCTTTAAAAAGCTACAAGTCTTGATTTGAGTGTAACTTTGATTTTTATTGTCCTAGTTAATTTTCAAAGGCAAGGATCTTGTAGGGTCGCACAGTGTTGCTGGCAGTCAGTTTAGAAATCTGAGAACCAAAAGTGTGGTGGTGCAGTAATACTGTGGAACAAAAGGTTTGAATTTTAAATGCTAGATGCATCTTACTGGCTCATAAATGCAAACTCTGCTGAAGAACCTGTATGGGATGACAGCGTCTCACACTGCTGTTTTTCTTGTTATTTTACTAAAGATGGGTGCAAATGTGCTGGAAAGACTAGGTACAAGATGCCTACGGCTATTCACACGGCCATCATGGGCAAGAGAGTACATGGCACAAAGAATAAGGAAAGAAGATGGTCAAGAAGAGTTAACTGTTTAAATATAAGTGGTATTTGCAGTTCAGTAAAGTTTTACTGATTGATCATGCACATGGTTGAGCTCCATAATAACTGGAATTTTTCCTTTTTATCCTTTTCAGACAGCACTTTTAAACATCGTATTAAGAGATTCATTTGCAGCTCCCGAAAAAGATATCTTCCTAGCCTTGTTAAACTGGTGTAAGCATAATTCAAAGGAGAATCATGCTGAAATCATGCAGGCTGTCCGTTTGCCTCTGATGAGCCTCACTGAACTTCTGAATGTCGTGAGGCCTTCGGGACTATTGTCTCCTGATGCCATTCTGGATGCTATTAAAGTTCGATCAGAGAGCCGGGACATGGACCTCAATTATAGAGGCATGCTCAGTAAGTACCTATTTATGCTAATCTCACCAAGAAGTTTTGTTTGCATCCTGTGACAGGCCCAGCTACAAAACTCTAGCTACAAAACTGTAGTTCAGGTAAACATGGTATGTATCAATCTGAGAACATAGAGCTCTGCTTCCTGTGGAATGCCTTTCCGACTCCTTCTCCTGCTAATTCCTCCTGAGATTGCTTAGCCTCTGTAGACCACAAAATAGGTATTTCTTGCCATTTCTGGACAAATTTCTCCAGCCGCTCCCTAGAATGTCAAAAGTTAGATAATTGCTCATGTTAAGACCTTTCCTCCTTTCCTCCATCAAATCAGTACTGAGTACATGCTATATGCTTATTATTATTTTAGGTGCCATGAACACAGAGATTCTAAATAAAAATAATAATGGGTAACACTTGCATAGCATTTCCAATACTTACATGGTATTTTTCTTATTAATGAAACTAATAGCAATGAACGCTTATGAAGTGCTTATATATATCAGTAACAGCCCTACATGATGATTTAATTCTCACAATAACCCTTTGAGATAAAAACCTATTATTTTTTTCCTATTTATTTATTTATTTTAAGTGAAGATAATACAATTCTTTTTATTTAATTTTTTAATTTAATTTTTATTTTTTTTATACAGCAGGTTCTTATTAGTTATCCATTTTATACATATTAGTGTATATATGTCAATCCCAATCTCCCAATTCATCACACACACACACACACACACACACACACACACACACACCCCGCCACTTTCCCCACTTGGTGTCCATATGTTTGTTCTCTGTATCTGTGTCTCTATTTCTATTTGTGGCCTCTCCCATTGCGGAGCACAGGCTCCAGACGCGCAGGCTCAGCGGCCATGGCTCACGGGCCCAGCCGCTCCGCGGCATGTGGGATCCTTCCCGACCGGGATACGAACCCCTGTCCTCTGCATCGGCAGGCGGACTCTCAACCACTGCGCCACCAGGGAAGCCCCCCAGCACCAGTTTTTGAAGAGATTGTCCTTTCTCCATTGTATATCCTTGCCTCCTTTGTCATAGATTAGTTGACCATAGGTGCGTGGGTTTATCTCTTGAGCTTTCTATCTTGTTCCATTGATCTATGTTTCTGTTTTTGTGCCAGTACCATATTGTCTTGATTACTGTAGCTTTGTAGTATAGTCTGAAGTGAGGGAGTCTGATTCCCCCAGCTCCATTTTTTTCCCTCAAGACTGCTTTGGCTATTTGGGGTCTTTTGTGTCTCCATACAAATTTTAAGATTTTTTGTTATAGTTCTGGAAAAAAATGCCATTGGTAATTTGATAGGGATTGCATTGAATCTGTAGATTGCTTTGGGTAGTGTAGTCATTTTCACAATATTGATTCTTCCAATCCAAGAACATGGTATATCTCTCCATCTGTTGGTATCATCTTTAATTTCTTTCATCAGTGTCTTACAGCTTTCTGCATACAGGTCTTTTGTCTCCTTAGGTAGGTTTATTCCTAGGTATTTTATTCTTTTTGTTGCAGTGGTAAATGGGACTGTTTCCTTAATTTCTCTTTCAGATTTTTCATCATTAATGTATAGGAATGCAAGAGATTTCTGTGCATTAACTTTGTATCCTGCAACTTTACCAAATTCATTGATTAGCTCTAGTAGTTTTCTGGTGGCATCTTTAGGATTCTCTATGTATAGTATCATGTCAGCTGCAAACACTGACAGATTTACTTCTTCTTTTCTAATTTGTATTCCTTTTATTTCCTTTTCTTCTCTGATTGCTGTGCCTAGGCCTTCCAAAACTGTGTTGAATAATAGTGGCGAGAGTGGACATCCTTGTCTTGTTCCTGATCTTAGTGGAATTGCTTTCAGGTTTTCACCATTGAGAATGATGTTTGCTGTGGGTTTGTTGTATATGGCCTTTATTATGTTGAGGTAGGGTTCCCTCTATTCCCACTTTCTGGAGAGTTTTTATCATAAGTGGGTGTTGAATTTTGTCAAAAGCTTTTTATTCATCTATTGTCCTATGGTTTTTCTCCTTCAGTTTGTTAATATGGTGTATCACATTGATGGATTTGTGTATATTGAAGAATCCTTGCATGCCTCGTATAAATCCCACATGGTCATGGTGTATGATCCTTTTAATGTGTTGTTGGATTCTGTTTGCTGGTATTTTGTTGAGGATTTTTGCATCTATATTCACCAGTAATAATGGTCTGTGATTTTCTTTTTTTGTAGTATCTTTGTCTGGTTTTGGTATGAGGGCGACGGTGGCCTCGTAGAAGGAGTTTGGGAGTGTTCCTTCCTCTGCAATTTTTGGAAGAGTTTGAGAAGGTTGGGTGTTAGCTCTTCTCTAAATGTTTGATAGAATTCACCTGTGAAGCCATCTGGTCCTGGACTTCTGTTTGTTGGAAGATTTTAAATCACAGTTTCAATTTCATTGCTTGTGATTGGTCTGTTCATATATTCTATTTCTTCCTGTTCAGTCTTGGAAGGTTGTGCATTTCTAAGAATTTGTCCATTTCTTCCAGGTTGTCCATTTTATTGGCATAGAGTTGCTTGTAGTAATCTCTCATGATCCTTTGTATTTCTGCAGTGTCAGTTGTTACTTCTCCTTTTTCATTTCTAATTCTATTGATTTGAGTCGTCTCCCTGTTTTTCTTGATGAGTCTCGCTAATGGTTTTTCAATTTTGTTTATCTTCTTAAAGAACCAGCTTTTACTTTTACTGATCTTCGCTATTGTTTTCTTTGTTTCTGTTTCATTTATTTCTGCTCTGATCTTTATGATTTCTTTCCTTCTGCTAACTTTGGGGGTTTTTTTTTGTTCTTTTTTCTCTAATTGCTTTAGGTGTAAGGTTAGGTTGTTTATTTGAGATATTTCTTGTTTCTTAAGGTAAGATTGTATTGCTTATTATAAACTTCCCTCTTAGAACTGCTTTTACTGCACCCATAGGCTTTGGGTCATCGTGTTTTCATTGTCATTTGTTTCTAGGTATTTTTTGATTTCCTTTCATTTATTGTGTTGTTCATCATTGTTTCTTTGCTCTTTAGTTCTTCTAGGTCCTTGTTAAACGTTCCTTGTATTTCCTCTATTCTATTTCCAAGATTTTGTATCATCTTTACTCTCATTATTCTGAATTCTTTTTCAGGTAGACTGCCTATTTCCTCTTCATTTGTTTGGTCTGGTGGGTTTTTACCTTGCTCCTTCATCTGCTCTGTGTTTTTCTGTCTTCTCATTTTGCTTACTTACTGTGTTTAGGGTCTTCTTTTCTCAGGCTGCAGGTTCGTAGTTCTCGTTGTTTTTGGTGTCTGTCCCCACCGGCTTAGGTTGGTTCAGTGGGTTGTGTAGGCTTCCTGGTGGAGGGGACTGGTGCCTGTGTTCTGGTGGATGAGGCTGGATCTTGTCTTTCCAGTGGGCAGGTCCACGTCTGGTGGTGTTTTTTGGGGTGTCTGTGGCCTTATTATGATTTTAGGCAGCCTCTCTGCTAATGGAATAGGTTGTGTTCCTGTTTTGCTAGTTGTCTGGCATAGGGTGTCCAGCACTATAGCTTGATGGTAGTTGAGTGAAGGTGGGTCTTGGCATTGAGATGGAGATCTCTGGGAGATTTTCGCTGTTTGATATTACATGGAGCTGGGAGGTCTCTTGTGGACCAGTGTCCTGAAATTGGCTCTCCCACCTCAGAGGCACAGCCCTCACTCCTGGCTGGAGCACCAAGAACCTTTCATCCACACGGCTCAGAAGAAAAGGGAGAAATAATAGAAAGAAAGAAGGAAGGTAAAATAAAATAAAGTAAAATAAAATAAAATAAAGTTATTAAAATAAAAACTATTTATTAAGGAAAAAATTTTTAAAAGTAAGAAAAAAACTAAGAAAATCTGGACCTACAGAACCCTAGGACAAATGGTAAAAGCAAAGCTATACAGACAAAATCACACACAGAAGCATACATATACACACTCACAAAAAGAGAAAAAGGGAAAATATATATATATCTTTGCTCCCAAAGTCCACCTCCTCAATTTGGGATGGTTCGTTGTTTATTCAGGTAATTGCACAGATGCAGGGTTCATCAAGTTGACTGTGGAGATTTAATCCGCTGCCTCTGAGGCTGCTGGGAGAAATTTCCCTTTCTCTTATTTGTTCGCACAGATCCTGAGGTTCAGTTTTGGATTTGGACCCGCCTCTGTGTGTAGGTCTCCTGAGGGCGTCTGTTCTTCACTCAGACAGGACGGGGTTAAGGGAGCAGCTGATTCGGGGGCTCTGGCTCACTCAGACCGCGGGGAGTGGGGGATACAGATGCGGGAGAGCCTGCGGCAGCAGAGGCCAGCGTGATGTTGCAACAGCCTGAGGTGCACCGTATGTTCTCCTGGGGAAGTTGTCCTTGGATCACGGGACCCTGGCAGTGGCAGGCTGCACAGGCTCCTGGGAGGGGAGGTGTGGAGAGTGACCTGTGCTTGCACACAGGCTTCTTGGTGGTGGCAGCAGCTGCCTTAGCGTCCCATGCCCGTCTCTGGGGTCCGTGCTGATAGCCACGGCTCGTGCCCTTCTCTGGAGCTCCTTTAAGTGGCGCTCTTAATCCCTTCTCGTGCATCAGGAAACAAAGAGGGAAGAAAAAGTCTCTTGCCTCTTTGGCAGCTCCAGACTTTTTCCTGGACTCCCTCCCGGCTAGCTGTGGTGCACTTGTTCACGCAGCCAGCCCCAGTCCTCTCCCTGGTATCTGACCGAAGCCTGAGCCTCAGCTTCCAGCCCCCGCCCGCCCCGGCGGGTGAGCAGACAGGCCTCTCGGGCTGGTGAGTGCGGGTCGGCACCGATCCTCTGTGCGGGAATCTCTCCGCTTTGCCCTCCGCACCCCTGTTGCTGCGCTCTCCTCCGTGGCTCCGAAGCTCCCCCTCTCCGCCACCCGCAGTCTCCGCCCGTGAAGGGGCTTCCTAGTGTGTGGAAACCTTTCCTCCTTCACAGCTCCCTCCCACTGGTGCAGGTCCCGTCCCTATTCTTTTGTCTCTGTTTTTTTCTTTTTTCTTTTGCCCTACCCAGGTACGTGGGGAGTTTCTTGACTTTTGGGAGGTCTGAGGTCTTCTGCCAGCATTCAGTAGGTGTTCTATAGGAGCTGTTCCACATGTAGATGTATTTCTTATGTATTTGTGGAGAGGAAGGTGATCTCCGCGTCTTACTCTTCCGCCATCTTGAAGCTCCTCCCCTAATTCTTTTAGGTCTTTGATAAACATTTCTTGCAACTTCTCGATCTTTGCCTCCATTCTTTTTCCAAGGTCCTGGATCATCTTCGCTATTATTATTCTGAATTCTTTTTCTGGAAGGTTGCTTATCTCCACTTCATTTAGTTGTTTTTCTGGGGTTTTATCTTGTTTCTTCATCTGGTACATAGTCCTCTTCCTTTTCATCTTGTCTTCCATTCTGTGAATGTGGTTTTTGTTCCACAGGCTGCAGGATTGTAGTTGTTCTTGTTTCTGCTGTCTGCCCTCTGGTGGATGAGGCTATCTAAGAGACTTGTGCAAGTTTCCTGATGGGAGGGACTGGTGGTGGGTACAGATGGGTATTGCTCTGGTGGTCAGACCTCAGTAAACTTTAATCTGCTTGCCTGCTGTTGGGTGAGGCTGGGTTCCCTCCCTGTTGGTTGTTTGGCCTGAGGTGACCCAACACTGGAGCCTACCCAGGCACTTTGGTGGGGCTAATGGCAGACTCCCAGAGGGCTCATGCCAAGGAGTGCTTCCCACAACTTCTTCTGCCAGTGTCCTTGTCCCCACGGTGAGCCACAGCCACCCCCTGCCTCTGCAGGAGACCCTCCAACCCTAGCAGGTAGGTCTGGTTCAGTTTCCTATGGGATCACTGCTCCTTCCCCTTGGTCCCGATGCACACACTATTTGGTGTGTGCCCTCCAAGAGTGGAGTCTCTGTTTCCCCCAGTCCTGTCGAAGTCCTGCAATCAAATCCCCCTAGCCTTCAAAGTCTGATTCTCTAGGAATTCCTCCTCCCTCTGTTGCCAGACCCCCAGGTTGGGAAGCCTGACGTGGGGCTCAGAACCTTCACTCCAGTGGGTGGACTTCTGTGGTATAAGTGTTCTCCAGTCTGTGAGTCGCCCACCCAGCAGTTATGGGATTTGATTTTACTGTTACTGTGCCCCTCCCACTGTCTCATTGTGGCTTCTCCTTTGTCTTTGGATGTGAGGTATCTTTTTTGGTGAGTTCCAGTGGCTTCCTGTCGATGATTATTCAGCAGTTAGTTGTGATTCCGGTGCTCTCACAAGAGGGAGTGAGACACGTCCTTTTACTCCGCCATCTTGAACCAATCTCTGAACTTGTTTTAGACTTACTGAGTTTGAGAGTTTCTGGGGTATCTAAATTCTAAGTTCTGTCTCATGTTAGTCATTTCCCTGAGTGATCTTTTCCTTGTCCATGACTTCAGACACTCTTTTGAAATACTGATTGATCTTAAATAGGTGTCCTTAGCCTGGACTTCTCTCCTGACTCATCAGATTTAGATTTCTTTTCATTGGGCATAGAAGAAAAAGCATAGGTTTTGGAGAGAGACAAATTTGACTTCAAGTCCTGAATTAGTCACTTACTAGTTGCATGACCTGGTGTTAAATCACATAAGGAATTTTACCTTTAGTTTTATACCTTTGCATATTGTTATGAGAATTACTCGAAGTAATGTGTGCAGATAATGTGTGTAAGCTCAATACTGTAGGAAGCCATTGTTATATTATTATTTTGTGTTCTTCCTCATCTCTGTATGTCTGTGTAGGAGTTATCACATTGATCACATTTTTTTAAACCTTTTTATTTACTTGTTTTAGATCCTTGAAGGCACACTGATCTTTGTATCCTCAACATTCAACACACTGGGTGGTCTGTAGATGACACTTGATGAATTAATACAATGAGAATTGTCTAAAAGCAGTGGAAGCATATTACTGGTGTTCAGGAAGCAGTCAAAGCTGGTGGTAAAAGAACTGAAACCTGGGCTAGAGTATAGAGAAAGAAGTGAAAATCAAAGTCTGAGACTTGGAGGAGACTTATGGCCAGGGGCTGAAGGTAGAGAAGGAAGAATTAGAGGTAGGAAGAAAACTGGGATAGCGTTACGGAGGCCAACAGAGGAGAGAGCGTTGCTATGGAGTGGGTGGTCCGTGGTATCTGGTGATGCTGGGAGGACAAGAAGAATGAGAATGGAGAGAAAAATTTTGGATATAAATTGTGGTGAGTTGGTTAGTAGTCTGGACAGAAGCTTGACTAAACAGGGAATTAGGCCATGGGTTTGAGAAATATAGTAAATACAATGTGTTGACTATCTGATGTGTGAATTGGAGTAAAGGTAGTAGAGAAATAGTATGGTAGCTAGAGGGAACGGGTCAGGAGAGGTTGGAGAAGAGATTAGAGATGCTAGAGGGTGATGCTGGTTGAGGGTCAGCCTTTGATAAAGGGTAGGAGGGTAGAGAGGGGAGAAGTAACAAGATGAGTAATATAGTTTTAGCCTTTGTAAATCTTAATTGTTGGATCCTTTCTTATATAAGCTCCTTTTTTCCCCTTGCCCTAGTTTTGATTCGAGGTGTTGATAGGGCCTCAGAACTGGTTTAGTTATAAGGATAAGTTTGGGACATAGCTGCAGAACTGAGGAGATGCTTTGGACATTTCATGTAGTTACTGGTAGCTTGGAATTGATCAGCTGGTCAGTATAGGTGTCAGGCCTGGGTTACTATAGACCCATGAAATTACCGTGAAAGGGAGTGATCAACCAGTTGAGGAGCCCTCAGTTCTGGAATGATATGCTGCTCATAAATGTTAAATTCTTCATTTTGGAATAATTTAGTGGAAGCTCAAGGAGGAGATTATACAAATGCTTGGGAATCTTTTATGTAACTTATAAACTCGAGAAATGATTAAGTAGCAGACTGTTTTTCTACCTTTTTAATTATATGAATAGTAAAACTAATAATAGAAATAACTAAGGAAGCATATCACTTTCAGACCCTAAAAAATATTTATTCAGACATTCATGCCACTTTAAAAAAATCAGATTTCTTCACAGTTAGGGAAAAAGGGGTCTAAAATTTCAGAACTGTTCCTTAGCTGATGGTCTGGAACGATAGTTCTGCTTACTTTGAAATTATTGATGAGATTTATCTGTTTCTTTGTTCTTCCCTGGGTATAGGTTCTGAGTCTTTGGGGACTTTTCATGAAACATTGAGAGGTTCTATCTTGGGACTAGGGAATTAGTATCTAGGGGCATAAATACTAAATCTTTTTTTTTTTAGTTCATTAATATTGGTTACTAGAAGGTTTAATTCTTACAGTTGCATATCCTGAGGCTTTTTACCAAATTATAGTGATTTCCACCCCCCCCTTAAAAAAAAAAAAAAAGAGGATCCAAAGGATGTTTTTAACTTACCAGTGGTGTTTAGTCTTTTTGAGAGTGTGGTTTATATATGTACAAAACTACGTCTAATGATGAGCATTTGTCTATATGCCTGGGGAAAGGAAATCAACTTTTTAATTAATTTCTTTCCTTAGAATATTTGAACTACTTGTACTCAGCCCATTCCTTAATGTTTAGTTTTGTTTTAGCTGTGGAGATATTTCTGCCTTGAAAGTTAGTGCTTTTTCTATTCCGGCTGAGTTATATTTTGTTTTGTATATTAGGTTTTAGACTTTGCGAAAGAGAACAGTAATTTCTTGTTTCTCCATGTTTATAACAGGTAGTACATCACAACTTCCATCCTCAAGATTTTTTATTAGCTAAAAGTCAATCTGTTGCGAGGCCTGCTAAGTTATATTATTGGTTTATATGTGAGTGTGTGTGTGTGTGTGTGTGTGTGTGTGTGTGTGTGTGTGTGTGTGTGTTTAAATCTGTGCTGAGGTACATGGTACCATGAACCTATTCCCATAGTTTCCAGTAACTAGACTGAGGGGGCTTGCCACTGTGATAGTATCATTTTTGCTTTTCTTGCCTACACTCCTACTTAAACCAAGCTTCTTGAGGACTGTAATTATGTCTTTTCCCCTGTGTTTTCCTAGCACTTAGCACAGTGCCTAAATCTAGATTTTTCAAAATAAATGAATGAATGACTGAATCTATTCCTTGCTTCTAAACTAGAATTTAAAATTTGGGGACTTCCCTGGTGGTGCAGTGGTTAGAATCTGCCTGCCAGTGCAGGGGACACGGATTTGAGCCCTGGTCCAGGAGGATCCCACATTCTATGGAGCAAATAAGCCTGTGTGCCACAACTACTGAGCCTGCGCTCTAGAGCCTGAGAGCCACAACTACTGAGCCCACGTGCCACAACTACTGAAACCCATGCGCCTAGAGCCTGTGCTCCGCAACAAGAGAAGCCACCGCAATGAGAAGCCTGCACACCACAGCGAAGAGTAGCCCCTGCTCGCCACAACTAGAGAAAGCCTGTGTGCAGCAGTGGAGACCCAATGCAGCCATAAACAAACAAACAAATAAATAAATAATAAATAAATAAATAAAATTTGTCTCATCTATCACATAAAGACAGTAATAGCAATGAACCGTTAATACTTTGAAAACTCTGACTCTATTAGTATTCTGTCTTCCCAGTTGTAGTTTTTAGTATCTTTTAGTATCTTCATCTGTAAACTAGGGGGTTCACAAGTCATCTCTGCTGAGGATTCACAGATCACAAATTTGAAGCTTTTCTTTGCTTGCTTATAAAGTGCTTCATGTCTAGATTGGAGGCACCAGGAGGGCAGGGCCTATCTCTGTCTGGTTCACTGAGAGATATCCAGTGCCTCACAGGGTACCTGGTACAGAATGGGTCTTCAGTAAATGTTTTTTGACTAATTGAATTCCTATAGAGTACTTTGTAGACTTTATTTTTTTATTATTTTATTTGGTCACGCTGGGTATTAGTTGCGGCTCACCGGCTCCCTAATTGCAGTAGGTGGGCCCCTTAGTTGTGGCATGCACGTGGGATCTAGTTACCTGACCAGGGATCAGACCTGGGCCCCCTGCGTTGGGAGCGCAGTCTTAAATACTGCACCACCAGGGAAGTCCCATAGTACTTTAGAATATATTATTTATAGTGTAATTTTTACAGTAGCCCCGTGGGTGGGTTGGGTAAAATATTATTATTTTTAGATGAGAAAACAGATTCATAGAAACTAAGAGGCCTCATCAGGGATAATAAGTGGTAGAGCCTGAGTCTCAAACTTAGGTTTTCTCATTTTATGTCCAACTTTCTAAAAAAAAGCTATAATAGACTGTTTCTTTCCTTTGGGTCCTAAGTAACCTTAGAGGAAAGGGACTAGTAAGAGGGGAAAAGTATGGTCTTCCCATCAGAAACCCTTTATGAAGGTAGTAGCAGGGCAGGGCCCCTGGAAACAGATTGCCTGTGTTCTGATAGCACCTCAGCTCCTTGCTGGCTGTATGGCCTTGGGCAGCAAAGTCCATTTAACCTTTCTCTGCCCCTACTTCCCCATCTGTGAAATGGATATAATAGTAGTCCTACACTCAAAGGATTATTATGAGGAGTAAGTCAAAGGAATTAATAAAGTTTCTTAAATAAATGAAAAATAAATATGAAGAATATGTGTGATTTTCATGAGCTAATAGAACGTAGAACGTTATAAACTGAGCACTTAGGCCTCTGGTGGTAAGAAGTTGATCATGACTAGGTTTTGTTTTCATTTGGTTTGGTTATCTCAGTTGCCTTAGTCTTTTGAAGGTTAAACTCACCCCAACCCCCACTTTTCAGCTTCATTTTTAAGTCATCTTTCTCTGTCTTCATTTGAAAAAAAGTTTTTAAACCCACATTTGCCAAGAAATCTGCAATGATGAATTACTTACTCCTTTTCCCTAAGAGCCTAATTATAGCTCATACTTTCCCCTATTCAAATCACACAGCCAAGATGTACATATTCTGTGAGAATTCAGCATTTATTTACAGTCTGTAAACTTGCTTAGTTTTATGTGTGCTTTTTTAACATATTTTGTGATAATACTGGCAATCTTTTTTTTAGAGCTTACTCTGTGCTTTGCAAAGATCATCTAATTTAATCCTTAAACAAAAACACCTGGGAGATGTTGCCCTATTGAGAAATTGAAGTTCAGAGAAAGTGACTTCCCCAAATGGATACATCTGGTTAAAGGTGGCACCATTATTTAAACTCTGAATCTCAGGCTCTTAACATCTACTTTATGCCGCCTGTTGTCTCTCCATGGAGAGTGTCAGTTTTAGAATGTTAGTACCTGGAAGACAGGTTCTAGATCTGTGAAGCAAAATTTGCATAGAGGACTTCAGAGTCCCAGGAACAATTGACTCTTAGTACATCTAGTGTTGGAGAGGGGAGGGGGTTAATTATAATCATAGTATTAATTTTTTTTTTTTTGAGATACGTGGGCTTGTTACTGTTGTGGCCTCTCCCATTGTGGAGCACAGGCTCCGGACGCGCAGGCTCAGCAGCCATGGCTCACGAGCCTAGCCGCTCCGCGGCATGTGGGATCCTCCCGGACCGGGGCACGAACCTGTGTTCCCTGCATCGGCAGGCGGACCCTCAACCACTGTGCCACCAGGGAAGCCCCATAGTATTTTGATGACAGACTGAATTTTTTTTTTGAATTTTTATTTTTAAAAATATTCAAGTGAAGTAAAAATATATCTTCTTTTAAACATATTCTTGGTTTTTAACTAATTGATTCAGCACGTCCTTGTATGACCAACAGCTCCACTGTATTGGGGTCTTTCTCTTTCTGTTTTATAAGATGTATGACCTGTTTGCTTTGCTTTTATACTTTGTGCTCAGTCCAGATGGCAGGTACAGGTCATTTTACATGCTAGTTTTGTCCAGTAGATATTAAATTAAAGCTACTAATAGAATTAACTCAGTAGAGTTGGCTTGTTTGTCCTAGAACATGTTTTTTCTAGTATTTACAACTTTTTCTTAGTAGTCTTAGTCCCAGGTACTTTGTGGCTGTGAAGATGTCATTAAATTTCAACTGTGGTGGTATCTTAATCCTCACAGACACTCCATATCTCCTCTCTCTCGTTAAATTAAATGCATATACTAGCATCAACTAAAATGCTAGAATTTTATCTTTTTTCCCAAAATATGGAAAATTTCATAAGTAACCATTAACCTTGCTTCTTCTATTTTTAACTGTAGTACCAGAAGAAAACATTGCAACTATGAAGTATGGAGCCCAGGTGGTAAAAGGGGAGCTGAAGTCTGCCTTATTAGATGGTGACACTCAAAATTATGATTTGGATCATGGATTTTCTAGGCACCCAATTGATGATGACTGCCGTTCTGGCATCGAGATTAAGCTAGGTCAGCCGTCCATTATCAATCATATACGGATACTCCTGTGGGACCGAGATAGCCGGTGAGTCATTAGCATGACTTGGAGAGAAACTGACATGTTTGATTGAGATGGCCTAACTTTGTGGTCATCTGCTTTGGTTTAAGAGATTTGCTGGTTTATATCTTTGTCATCACTTTGCTATTTCTCTTGAAGTTTAGTTTTGGGGGAAGAATTAAAGGGTGCATTTCTTTAAAAAATAACATTGTTTGCTTTTTTCTGCTTATAAAAGTAATGAATATGTGTTTATTGTGGAAAACAGAAAATGTAGAAAAGCACAAAGAAAAAATAAATATTGCTAGTAATCTCACTGCCTATTATTAATTTTTATATTTGTCTAACCAGTACTTTTTTAAAATTAATTAATTTTATTTTTGGCTGTGTTGGGTCTTCATTGCTGACTGCGGGCTTTCACTAATTGTGGCTTGCGGGAGCTACTCTTCGTTGCGGTGCGTGGGCTTCTCATTGCGGTGGCTTCTCTTGTTGTGGAACATGGGCTCTAGCTGCACGGGCTTCAGTAGTTGTGGCACGTGGGCTCAGTAGTTGTGGCACTTAGGCTCAGTAGTTGTGGCACGTAGGCTCAGTAGTTGTGGCTCGTGGGCTCTAGAGCGCAGGCTCAGTAGTTGTGGCTCACGGGCTTGGTTGCTCCACGTCATGTGGGATCTTCCCAGACCAGGACTCGAACCCCTGCCCTGTGCATTGGCAGGCGTATTATTACCCTCTGCACCACCAGGGCAGTCCCTAACCAGTATTTTTTTGTTATGCATAGTCTCACACATAGACACACACAGACACACACACACACACACACACACCAGAAACCTGTAAAACCACACATAGTTTTACAAAATAAAGGTTAGATGTACAAAAAGTAACTTCACTTTTTAATTAATACACTGTGAATATTCTACTCTTTTAAAAATATTCCTGTGAAATGTTACTTTAAAAAATTTTTTTTGAAATATAGTTTACTTATAATGTGTTTAAGTTCTGTACATATATATATACAAATATGTTTTACATATATATTCTTTTTCATATTTTCCATTATGGTTTATCACATGATATTGAATATAGTTCCCTGTGCTATATAGTAGGGCCTTGTCGTTTATCCATGTAAAATGTTACTTTTAATAGTTGTTTGGTATTCCACTATATGGGTTACCATTGTTTATTTACTTGATTCCTTACTTTTGGATATTATGACAACTTTTAAAATATACTTTATACTGTGGACAAAGAAAAAAAATTGTCTTTTAGTGTGAATAAATATCATTATCAAAACAAAAGAAATATGTGAAAAAAACTTGATGGGCTCCAGCCTAGGAACCCACCAGTTTCACAGTGGCTTCAAGATTCTGCCTTCCTTTCTAGCCACTCTGATGTTTTTACCCACTGAGTTCAGCCATGGCAGAAGTACCAGAGCAGTAGGATGACCAAGAACTGAACAGTCTCCCTCATTGCTGCTCGTCATTAACCTAAACCTGTACACCCAGTCTCTCTCTGGTGTACAGTCTTCTAGGCCCTACTCATGCCTCTTTGAGTCTGGGCATGAAGGGCTTAATAGTAAGGGTGATGAGACCCTGCAGATCTTGCTGTTTAGTTCATTTCTCTCGTTAGCACCACCGACCACCACCCTGGCCTTTCAGGCCATTTGAGCCAAGTGTGAGGGAAGCTTTATGAAGTGAGAGTCAGCATTTCCCATGTGTGTGGGTTTTGGAGGTTATCTCCAGGTTATCTCATTCTTTTTAATTAAGAATATGTTTCCTGATATGTATCGTTGGATATAATATGATGTTTAGTTGGCAAAATGGAGCAAATTCCACATATTATGTACAAGAGTCTCTGATTAATAATAGTAGTAGGCACTGTTCTAGAAGGTTTATATATATTAACTCATTTAGTTAATAATGCAATTAGTATAAAAATAATAAAGAAAAGGTTAGTACATTTGAAACTGAACGTACTTATCATCATTTCCAGGATGTTAAATATTTATAGGCCACTTTGTTTTATTTTTATTTATTTTACTTAATTAATTTTATTTATTTATTTTTGGCTGCGTTGGGTCTTCGTTGCCGCGCGCGGGCTTTCTCTAGTTGTGGCTACTCTTTGTCGTGGTGCGCCGGCTTCTCATTGTGGTGGCTTGTCTTGTTGTGGCGCATGGGCTCTAGGCACGTGGGCTTCCGTAGTTGTGGCTCACGGGCTCTGGAGCGCAGGCTCAGTAGTTGTGGTGCACGGGCTTCGTTGCTCTGCGGCATGTGGGATCTTCCCGGACCAGGCTTGAACCCGTGTCCCCTGCATTGGCAGGCAGATTTTAACCACTGCGCCACCAGGGAAGCCCCAGTTTGTTTTAGTATGTGTGTTTCATTCACGGGGGACTTAACTTTACCATGTACTAGTTCCTTTCTCACAGAAGTTATCATTCTAAGCAAAGGTGAAAAATTCAGAATCTTAAGCCAAAAAGATTCTCACATGTGTTGTAAAATTATATCCTGCATTGCTGATAACCCAGAGAGGTTCAATAAAAGGTTATAACCAGTTTGAGACTGAGCAGTAAAATGAATGGAAGTGAGGGGACAGCAGAAAATGAGGGGATGACACAAAATAAGCTGACCTTTTCTGGTCACAACTGTTGGTTGCAGGCTGACATTTATGGTCACCTAAATCTTCTGAGATTGTTCCTGTTGATATTACAGTACAAGTAATAACTGCATCTCAAATTTAAATTTGGCTTATGACAGGGGAATATAGATTTGTTCAGTATGGAACCAGGATGTAATGGTCCAGGGTAGCTGACCAGGGGAGGATGATAGGCTGTTTTCATTACTGCTAGATTATTAGCTGCCAAATTTTAAGTTGTACCGAAAAGGAATACATACGATCTCTTCACCCATGTCATTTATTTTTCTGCAGGCTGTATCTGTGTGTGGGATGGTAGGAGACTGGGAGGAAGCAGGAGATAAGCTGGCCTCTGTGAGGAACCGTTCTGAGTTGGCTTCCCTCCTGAGACAGGAGGGCTGGGTGCTCAGGCCAGTGAAGGTAGCGGGAGAAGGCACACTTCTCTGTTTTCTGTCCTCTCTCTGTCATGGCTTTATTAACCTGTTAATACGGTATATGCAAGGCATCCTGGTCCTGTTATATCTTATATGCCTGATATGTGACAAGCACTGTGCTAGACCCCGGATATATGCAGATAAATATGGCATGGTCCGTGTTTTTAACCAGCTTGAGACCTTATAAGGCAGACAGACATGCAAAGAGATAATTTCAATACATTGTGGCGAATGCTATGTTAGGGGGATCTATACACATTTCATCGTCATCAGAATTTGGTCATTATGCAGAAACTGTAATTCATGAATACTGTATTTTTTGTACCTTTTAACATTTTATTAAAATATAACTTCGGGGGTCTTCCCTGGTGACGCACTGGTTAAGAATCCTCCTGCCAATGCAGGGGACATGGGTTCGTGCCCTGGTCTGGGAAGATCCTACATGGTGCAGAACAACTAAGCCTGTGTCACAACTACTGAGCCTGCACTCTAGAGCCCGCGAGCCACAGCTACTGAAGCCCGCATGCCTAGAGCCCATGCTCCACAACAAGAGAATCCACCACAATGAGAAGCCCGCGCACCGCAAAGAAGAGTAGCTCCCGCTCGCCACAACTAGAGAAAGCCCAAGCACAGCAATGAAGACCCAACGTACCAAAAAAAAAAAAAAAAAAAAAGCTGCTAAAAAAATATAGCTTTGTATTGTTATTTTAATAGGATACTTTTTTCTGCCTTTTTCCTTTTGATTCATAGGTCTTATTCGTACTTCATTGAAGTCTCAATGGATGAACTTGATTGGATCAGAGTGATTGATCATTCGCAATATCTGTGTCGTTCTTGGCAAAAGCTGTATTTTCCAGCCCGTGTCTGCAGGTTAGTTCTCATGGCTTATAAATGGTTTTGATATTTGTTTAAAGAGATCTGGATGTTGAGAAACAGATTTCATTTTTCTGTCTCATAGAGGAAAAGTTTTCCAGGAGGATATCAGTTACTAAATGCGACCCAACTAAAAAACTTAGGGATACTATGGAAAATTAAGCATCTTAATATTTAGAGTGTACTGTGGAACTGTTTTGTACCATATTTATGTAAAGGCATGTAAATGAATAAGAAGGGACGACACACTGAGAAGTGGAAATGCTTTTTAAATTCCATGCTATACCTTGAAAGCAGAGTTATTGTTAGGGGGTGCGTTCTTTTCACAAAAACCATGAGAGATATTTCTGGAGGCTTCCCTGGCAGTCCTCAGGGCCAGGAGGAGATTTTTGGATGCCATGGTGCATGTTCTTTTTCTACGTCAGTGGATATCAGTGGAGTTTGAAAGAGCAGGTGTTTCTAGTGGGGTTGGGTTTGGGGCAAGGGAGGCTGAGCTGGTGGGGCTCCAGGCTCACACCTTCCCTTCAGCCAGAGCACCTTAACTTTTATTGTCATTATGTATTTTAGCTCCATGTAAGTTTGTTTTTTAAAAAGTACTGATAAGCTATTCTAACATTTCATATTCTTACTTTAGATGTAAGCCATCTTTTAAGCTTTCTTTCTGAAATTCTGCAAAACCAGTATGAATAATGAATTTGGGAGTTGGGAAAGGTGGTTAAAGGCCCCTGAAATTCTGTTGTGTTTTTTCTATTGTGATTTTCCCCTTGGAAATTTCCCTCAGATATTCTTTACCCTAAACTCAAGAGATTGAAGGCAGAAAGTGATTGGTACGTTTAATTAGGTGTGTCAAGAAGGGATATGGTGGGTGTAAGCCAGGGAGCACGTGGAGCTAGCCCCTTACCCACTCAGCTCCACACCCGTACTCGTGACCCCAGCTGACATCCCTGTGTGGCTGAGTTGGAGCAGATGGGGATGCCCCACAGCACTTACTCTCTCGGTCAGAAGGCACCCTTATATTTATTAAACGCATGATCTGACAGCATCAGGCTGAATTCTTACTTCTACCACAGGAACTCCACAAAACCTTTCAGCCTCTGGTACAGTAAAGAATGTCGCCTACATTTTTTTTTATTATGGGTATGACTGGACACAATATTGTTACCCAAGGATACTCTTGTGTGGAAATGAAGAAAATCAATTTCATTTCCCCAAAGAGGGACTAAAGTGTCTCAGGTCTAGCAGTTGCTCTTTTATCAGAGGAGTTTTGAATGGATTAAAATGAGAGGGACAAGAAATTGAGTGAAGATTCTGTATCTCAGAACTGCCTAGGGATACTTTGAGAGTGACAGAGGGGCCCCGAGGTAGAGGAGGGGATTGAGTCTGCATCGACTGACATTATTATGGCTGTATCAGATTAAAAAATAAGCAGCATAACAACCGAAGTGTCTGACGTGGACCAAAGGACTGTGTGTTTGTATTTAATTTGAAACACTGGGAACACGACTCCCAGAACAAATCATCGTGACTGTAATACCAGCTATGATAGAGGCTGTGTGCTTTACCCACCTGAAAACTCCTACTCTGTGGAGGGAGACATGTACCCTCAGTCGTGATCTCTGGCTTTTAGAAAATATAATTCCTCTCATTTATTAATGGGTATTATTTATACTCCCTTTTCCTAATTTTGTCTCTCCTATGTGGCCTTGCCTTTGTTGATGTTGCTTTTATGTGTTGTAGAGCCTGGCTGTTTTCATGATTCTAGTTTTTGTCTTGGTATAGCCAGCTCCCATGCTGGTTGAGAAAAACTGAGCAAAGGTGATGTTAGAGACAGTGATAACAAGAAAAGGAAGGAGTCTTGATATGCATTTTAGTGAGAAAACATTTTAATATTTATAACCACTTTAACTTACTATGTTACTACATTCCTTCATAAACTCTGCCTTTTGTAATAGTTTGGAAGTATTTTAAAATGAACTTAAGAATAAGTCCCTATTGATTATCCAAGGATGTTTCATGCTTGGTGTTTCTTATCTTCACAATCATTTATTGACTTCCTAAACAATGTTCTAAATACACTTCTTTCAGGGACTTCACTGGGCACATATAAATTCTTTATTTCCTTAGCACGTAAGTGTTCACTTTGCATTGTGTTAGTTAATTTGCACATTTGTATGTCACCCTTGTTCTTCAGTGTCCTTTGCGTGTTTGTCTTGCCTCTCATACTAAAATTACAAGCTCTTGGAAGCAAGGAGTATGGATTCTAATCTTTCAGTATTCTTGTGCAGTTCTCAAGTTATGACCTTGTATGCAGTAGGTACTCTACAAATGTTAGCACAGGTTTGGGGTCAAGGCACTGACCAGGTAATGAAGAGAAACGGATTCAATATTAATATGTACATATATTCATTGGTGCTTTTTATCCAAGTATTTTTAAAATGTGTATCTGTACTGGTGGAGTGGTAAATGGTTCTGTACTCCTTGCAAAGTCTACTTTCTGTTTTTTCTTCAGGAAACTGAATTTCGAGGTTAATTCTGAAGGATGCAAGTGTTGTATATTGATGAAAGGTTTCATTTAATATATTCACTAAAGAAGAGATACTCTGTGAATTGTGAGATTACCCAGCCCTCTCTCTTGAGTCTAGGTTGAACTGCATGTAAATCAGCATCGGGTAGTAGGAAAATCATGGGCTGCAGAGTTAGAGCTCTTCTCAAATCCTGGTTTCATCTAATATTGGCATTGTGATCTTGGTAAAGTTGTGCCTCTCCAAGCCCTCATTTCTACACCAGTGAAATAGGAATAACAGCACCCTTCCTGGGGTCTGCTGTGGAGGGTTAGATGACAGAGCATATGTACAAGTACTGAGCATAATGCCTGGCCCAAAGTAGAGGCTCAGTAAATAGTTGTTTTTATTACCTTTTCTACTTTGTGAGACTCTGAACTGGTGTTTGGCCTTCAGAGAAAGAGAGCTATCCTGCCATTCTCTGTGGCCATGGTGGCTCTCAGTGGTGGCTCTCAGTATGAGGAAACTGTTCCTTATCTCAGAAGTGTGGTCCTTTCAGCACTTTTCCATATTGCCAGTCCACACACATGCCTTCCATGGTTCTCTTTATCTTAGTAATCTTCCCATTTGTATGTTTCCAACAGTTTTCATACATTTTGGTTTTGGTAAAGCATTTTTTAATTGTGGTAAAATATATATAACATAAAATTTGCCGTTTATATATCCTGTGGAAAGTAATTTAGTCAGCATTTCCCCTCACCGAGATAGTGGTGATAAGGATAATGTCAGGCTTCAAAGCTGGAGTGATGGTTACAACCACAACAGTGAATGGAGGGAAATGGTCTGCTCTTTCTTTCTGGGTCCTTTTTAGGAATGCATTGTGGGTCAAGTGGGGACTGCTCAATGTAGCCAAAAGCTTAGACTAATAACAACCCCCTAGCCCCCAGCTGGAAATGAAGAAAAGTGATGTCAATTTTGGTACAGTTTTGCATATGATACTCAGAAGCATCTTATATCTTATCAGCTTTGCCTTTTTCAGGAAAAGGAAATTTCTGCTTTACCCATAAATTCCCCAACCTTCAAACTGTCTTCTTGGCTATCTAGTAAGCTCTCTTCAAGTCCTTCCACAGCTTTCTTAGTTGGTAGAGCCTAGGATTGAACAAAAAACACTAACAAGGGGTGGAACTATTGAGTGCCCTGGGATGCTTTAAATTTTTTTTCTGGCTTTTTCTCAACATGGTGCTGGTAATTTGGCAGCTGCAAAATGTTGCTGAAACATGAGAAGACTTGAAAACATGGATGTGAATGCGTACAGAGGTAGCCTGCATATGGCTGGTAGCTGGAATTACAAAAGTGAACTTGGTATAAAACCTGGGAGTTGAGGGAGAGGAATAGTGGGCCTAAAAGCACAGTCCTTAAGAATATAGCTATTGAGAGAGGGAAGGAAAGAGTAGGTGGCAGACAGGTTTACTGCAGGGGCTGGTCAGAGAGTTAGAGGAGAATCCGGGGGAGCACAGAGGCCAGAAAGGGTGTTGAGAAGGGTGCAACTTGATGGTTCAGAACATGGCACAGGATGGATGAACTCACTTAACACAAAACTGAGCTTCTTTCTTCCTTTCCTTTTGTTTTTAATTATCAAACTGGAAATGTCTTTTTGTGACATTTTAATTATAAAATTATGATGTAGTACACATTTTAAATATTGATAAAGCTTGCCCTCTGATACGGCTGTACTCAGTCTCTACCAATAGCACATAGAAATGCCCCTTCTCCAAACCCTCACCAATGCAGGCGTTGTCAGCATTTTGCCAATGTGACCTATGATCTGTAAGAAATTGTCTTACTTTAAGTTGGATTTTTTATCGTCTGTGAAGTGTAGGGTATCTTATAATACTTGACGTTTGTTATTTCTCATTTATAAAAAGCCTATTTTTGTCTTTTGCATATTTTTCTTCTGGGGTGATTATCTTTTTGTTTTTGGCTTGTGAGAACTTTATGTTGGTATGTACACCTTGATACATATACATATATATATATCGTATATATGCGGTGTATATATACATGTAGACGTATATTTGTGTATGTATGATTATACTTTTGCCTATCATGTACTGTGCAATTTGTTATTAGTTTTTAGTGTTTTATTAGTACTTTTTACCATATAGAATTTTATGTTTAAGAAAATGTAGTCAAATCTGTCAGTCCTTTTTATGGTTTCTGGTGGTCTGATATCATGTTTAGAAAGGTGTTCCTCACTCCAACGTTACAGAGTGTTATATTTTTATAAATTTTTTCTGCTACTTGTTATTTTTATCTTTGTATCTAAATATTTAATCTAGCCAGAATATTTTTCATGTATCTTTTCAGATTAGGGATAGTCAGTTGACCAAGACCATTTATTTAATAATCGTTCCTTACCATACTAGTATGAACAGCCATATTTATCATGTGCTAAATTCTAGTATATACTCCACTCTGTTCATTGATTTCTTTGACTGTTAATGAAAGTGTTTTAATCATTGTAGTTTTCCCTTCCCTCCTTTTTCTTCTTTTCTTAGAATGAGAGATTATAATGTGCCAAATGTGTCATGGACAAAAGGGTGCTGTAGAGCATCTGCGGGCCTGTCTTCTAGTCTCTGGTCACAGTAGAGGTCATAAATGATGAAAAAATCTCACTAGAACCGTTCTACTTTCACTTACAACAAGAAATTTAGGCATGCTTCACCAGCTAAGAAAATAGATTTTCTTCATTTATTCATCTGTTCATTCATCCATTACTAATTTCACAAATAAGCTCCTACTTTGTGCTATGCATTGTACTGGATACTGAGGCCATAACACTGAAGAAGACTGCCAAGCTTTCTGCTCTCATAGAATTTGGGAGGAACAGATATAAACAATAAGAGCACAACAAGTAATTGTAAATGTTGTGAAAATGATACTGTGATAGTGACCCAGGGTCAAGAGGAGGAGAGCAGTTCTTTAAAATAGGTGATGATGGGAAACCCGAGAGGGGAGCTGGGTGTTTTAAATTGAGATTAAGGAGGTGATATTCTCTAGTCATTGTTGTAGATATTTAGGCTTTCTTTGGTGTACATCGAATGTTATTCAAGAGTAACTGGTCTACTCTAGGAGGCCTCATTAAATGAATACTAAAACTGTACGTTTTTTGGTTTAGGACACTTTCATTGCACTTTTAATCTCTTTTATTGCTACCATACATTCCAAGTCCCCTCTCATCCCGGCCATCAGTAGATGCAGCATAATTTTTTTACCCACTTTCATTAGATTATAGTACCTAACAGTGCTATTGATATACAAGACATAAAACAAATGAGAAAATAAACATTGCTATTTATGGAAGCATTCTTTCCCTACCATATTAACCTTGTACAAAAGCGTGTGTGTCTTCCACCTTTTCTCTTTTGTTCTCCCCCTGACCCCCTGGGCATTGATATATTTATTTACTTTTAAAGGTAGACAGTTTTACATGAATCAGTGGTTCACCAGGATGCTTTATAATCATAGCTAGAATTATGCCGAGCCTTTACTTTCTTTATATGATTGGTGTCTTCAGAAGTCAAGAAATGCCTTATTCAGTTGTAAAGGAAGAAGGAACAGTTTCACTTTTTAAAAGTAATCATTTTAGTTCACACTTAGTTTGAATTGTACCTCCACCTACAACTTTGATACCATAATTGAATTAGTATAGAGCAACCTGCAGACAGAACAGTCTCTTCTAAGAGTGCAAAGCAAAATGTAGCCACATGGTGTCACTAAATCGTAACAATTTTACTTGGGGCTAAAGAGAGATTAAAATTGCTTTTTTAAAAATAAACCCATATTTAAATATAAATTTTCTGAAGTCTGTGATTTGTGAAATAGCATGTAAAACTATTTGTACTATTTAAGTCCTTCTACTCATGTGGAGCATTAATTATGCCTGAAGTCCACAGAGGTACATTCAGGTGCTAGCCAGCCTTTGACTCATAGTCTGCCAAGTATAGTGGGCTTCTGTAGTAGAGCTATTCAGTTTTATACAAATAAGTTCTTTTTTTCTCTTAATTTTTTTTATCAAGTAAGTTCTTTTTTTTATCTTTCTTTGGAATTTTGAAATAAATAGAGGAGTAACCCAAAGGAGAGAGATCCATTAAATATTTATAAGGAATCAGGGAGCAGAAGAAAGGAGGAGTGAGGAAAAGAGAGTGAGGGTTACAGGACCTCAGACGAGAGACAGGAAGAGAACAGTCTAACATTTATTGAGTATCTATTGTGGGCCAGACGCACATTGCTCCCTTGTATGATTCTCATGATAGCTCTAGGAGAGAAACACCACTAACTACCTTCATTTTACAAATGAGGAAACTGAGCCTCAGAGAAGTTAAATATGCAGGTCTGTGACTACACAGTTAACGTCACAATCCTATGTTGCCTCTGCAGACTGTGAGGTGAAGAAATAGCTCTGCTTAAGAGTAGGCGGAGACATGGAGCCCTGGAGAAGCTCTTGCCGCCTTTTTGGTGGGGACAGTTTCCAGGAATGCTGAAACAGAGGGCCTGGGGTGGCCACACTCTGCTCGTGCTGGCCATAGCCACCTGCATGACAAGGATACTGATGAGGGGGAGGAGGAGGATGAACAGTTGGGGAAGTTTTCTCTTTTAAAATGCCCCAAAGGGAGTGTAGCAATCCTTTATGTATGTTTTGTCAGTTTGTCAACAGAACTTTGACTTTTCCTGCCCCTTTATTCGCCATAAGATCATTTTAGACTTTATTATTACAGAGTGAACCTGGTGTTCTTAACTCCTGATTTGTTTTGCTTCAGCTATATTTATTTATTTTTTAATAAATTTATTTATTTTATTTATTTTTGGCTGCGTTGGGTCTTCATTGCTGCGTGCGGGTTTTTCTCTAGTTGCAGAGAGTGGGGGGCTACTCTTCATTGCGGTGCGTGGGCTTCTCATTGTGGTGGCTTCTGTGGTTGCGGAGCACGGGCTCTAGGTGCACAGGCTTCAGTGGATGCAGCTTGCGGGCTCTAGAGTACAGGCTCAGTAGTTGTGGCGCATGGGCTTAGTTGTTCTGCGGCATGTGTGATCTTCCTGGACCAGGGCTCAAAACCCGTGTCCCCTGCATTGGCAGACGGATTCTTAACCACTGTGCCACCAGCTGTATTTAGAAACAAGTTTCATATATTATGGAATTTCTCTTCACAAGATCTCTTTACATCTTGAACTGCTTTTTTTTTTTTTAGTTGAGGAATTTCCTATTTATTATTTTCACTTAGGATCCTCTTATTAGACCAAAAATATTTTTCACTGTGTTTTTTTGTGTGTGTGGTACGTGGGCCTCTCACTGTTGTGGCCTCTCCCGTTACGGAGCACAGGCTCTGGAGGCGCAGGCTCAGTGGCCATGGCTCACGGGCGCAGCTGCTCCGCGGCATGTGGGATCTTCCCGGACCGGGGCACGAACCCGTGTCCCCTGCATCGGCAGGCGGACTCTCAACCACTGCGCCACCAGGGCAGCCCTCCACTGTGTTTTATATTCCGTAAGACTTTTGAGACATGGCTGTTTGTACTTAAGTTTTTCAGCTGAATCTAGACTTTTTGTTTTTGTTTCATTTTTGTTTAAAGGATAATAACATGTTGAGCTTCTTTTGTGTATAGTGGAGGACTTGAAACATGAGAAAATAGAACAGGGTTGTCCTTTTTCTTTGTATTTTATTTTATAATTTTAGAATATAAATTAGTATCTCTTAATAAGTGTGAGATGATGTTAATAACACCAATGACCTGTTATTACTACCACAAACAGCCGTTGTATGTTTTTCATTCTGGAAGGGCAAGAGCTATGTATGGTAGTGGTACAGTTGCTTCCCAAGCAGTCAGGTTCAGGATTAAGTTGAGATAGTACCCCGCTAGTTGATCATCAAACATCTTTTTTTTCCTGCTTTCCCTCTCCTCAATTCTACTCTATTACTTATAAGACTTATTCATTCATACATTTATTCAACAAACAGGTATTTATTGAATACCTGTTATATTGCAGGCACTTAGTTTAGGTGCCACCATAAAAGGGTGGACAAGACACAGTTGCTGCTCTTAAGAATTTCATGATATAATAGTGACAACTTTCTAAAGATCGATAAAGTAAGATATGATCAGTGCAATAATAGAGATATTTATATTTATATAATATATATATATATGGTATGCTGGAGCATAGTTATGGGTGATCCTACTGAAGAAAGAATTTGGACAAAGGGACCAAGGGATTGAGCAGGAAAAAATAAGGGGAAAAGGATGCTCTTTGTTCTCTTGCCAAAGGCAGAGTATGCAGTGGACTTGGTCAAATCTAAATTCTTCACCCAAAACTCCCCATCATTGGGCCCTTCTGCTTCTTTAGCTTCATCTTTGGTTCTTATTAGAAATTCCCTGCTTGGTCTCAGCAGTCAAAATCATCTATTTAACAGGAATTCCCTGGCTGTCCAGTGGTTAGGACTCCACGCCTTCACTACCGAGGATCTGGGTTCAATCCCTGGTTGGGGAACTAAGATCCCACAAGCTATGTGGCGTGGCCAAAAAAACCAAAAATTCCCTATTTACCATCTACCTGCTCATGCCTTCTACCTATGTCCCTAAGCTCAGAGAAAGTATGTGACTGACAATTCTCTCTTCATGTGACCCTGAATAACTGTTTCAGATATCTGGGACTTGGTTTCATTTAAAGTTTTTTTTAAACTTCTTTCAACAAGACTAGAGGAGTCCCTGTGAAGAACCATGAATTAGGTTAATTTTCACAAGTAATATTCAGAGAATTGTAAAAATACCCAAGAAGTGAAGGAGAAAAAAATCCCTCTGCTGGAGCCAGGATTTGAGCCAGTGTGTCTTTTGCTTAGAAAAATAATGCATTTTTGTAGGTACTTCGTTGTTGGGTACATGCTGTCTGTAAGGAAGTTAACATGGTTGTGTCAGTTTTCCAATTCGAGATCTCCTTTTGGAATCTCTTTTGGCACTGTGGCTCTCCCAGCACTTACTTATGGAACTTAGGAAATCCTGACCCAGGAAGCCAGACACTGAACTATTGGGCATGGGACTGTGGGTCTGTCAAGTAGAAAGCAAGGAAGGAATAGAAGACAAACCCATCTGGGACTTCAGGGTCCTTCATATGACCCAGGGGCCTCCAGCATAGGAAACAGAGGCAAAGGTGAACTATAGAAATGGGAGCAGAAAGCCAGTAATTAATGGAAATGGTGGGGAAGAGCTTCCAGGACCTCCATCCCAGCTTTGGGACTGAATGAGGAAATAATATCAGATGAGTGAAGCTTCACTAACTTTTCTTTTTGGAAGGTCAAGAAGAACTGCTACATATTAGAGGTAAAAACAAATAAACAAACTTGGACACAGATTTATTTGTGAATTACATAGTCATTTTCCGGGGGCTTTCCTGGCGGCACAGTGGTTGAGAGTCCGCCTGCCGATGCAGGGGACGTGGGTTCGTGCCCCGGTCCGGGAAGATCCCACATGCCGCAGAGCGGCTGCGCCCGTGAGCCATGGCCGCTTAGCCTGCGCGTCCAGAGCCTGTGCTCTGCAACGGGAGAGGCCACAACAGTGAGAGGCCCGCGTACTGCCAAAAAAAAAAAACAAAAAAAACCTGCTACATAGTCATTTTCCAATCCTGTTTACTTTGGAATGGGTAATCTAAAGAAGATACTGGTTAAGTAGTTAATAATTCTCTCAGTGGAGAGTTAGGACTACGTATATATATTTTAAATTAATTAAATTATTAATTTTGTGCTGCGTTGGGTGTTTGTTGCTGCACGCGGGCTTTCTTTAGTTGCAGCGAGCGTGGGCTACTCTTTGTTGTGGTGTGTGGGCTTCTGATTGTGGTGGCTTCTCTTGTGGAGCACGGGCTCTAGGTGTGCAGGCTTCGGTAGTTGTGGCACGCAGGCTCAGTAGTTGTGGCTTGCGGGCTCTAGAGTGCAGGCTCAGTAGTTGTGGCTTAGTTTCTCCGCAGTATGTAAGGTCTTCCTGGACCAGGGCTTGAACCCATATCCCCTGCCTTGGCAGGCGGATTCTTAACCACTGCACCACCAGGGAAGCCCCCTAGGCCTACATATATTTAAATTTCACCCCACACTGCCTAGCATTTATTGCTCTGACCTTTCATAACATTTATAGCTTGAATCATCCAATTTAGCCATTAATTACATAATATATCTTGTATATCTTGTAATTATTTTGTGGTTCCTGGACCTCCCTGTATATTCCTTTGATAGTAGTTGCTCATCAGATATCTTGTTGAATCCCTTTATGCCTCTAACATTCTTGAATGCAGGTGGTTGGATAATAATCATTTTTTTTTCTGGAAAAATCCTTTTAACACTGCTGTTTTTTCCAGTGTTAAAAGGAGGTACTAAGAAATGAGACTATTTTATTCTTTCCATAGAAAATATGCTTAAAGAGAACTGTATGTACAAGTCTCATGGTTAATGCAATCATCAGAGCTTTCTCAGTCATCATTAGAAATGGTACAGGTTCTCTAGATCAGGATGCTTTCTGTGGATACAAGGTTAGCTCAAGAGACAGTGGACCAGAAGTGAAACCAGATTGCTTGTCAGCTGCCAGCAATTCTGGGCAGAGTGCCAGACTTGGTTCACCTTTAAAAATTCATCACCCAGTATGAAAATAGAGGACTCCATCCCTGCAGGGAATGGTGGTAGCATGAACACTGGGACTTCCTTTGGCCCAGAGTACTTTTATTGATGCTAGGAAAGGTGGGGGAACTGATCAGTGTGGACCAGCAGCTTTGACTTCATTTAAGAGCTGTAATATTTTCTCTAGTAACCTTACTTCATTATGTTTCAAATTATAATTTCATAAGTTAATAATTGTACTTCCAAATAATGTGGGTCGTGTATACACATGAATATGTTTTCCCTGATAGGAAGGTTTAATTTCTAATAGTCATAGAAATTCTGTGCACATTATGAAGCTATTAGGATGTAACAGCTGTTTTAGTTCATTTCACCCTGCAAAAGAAATGTGATGCAGGCTAAAATGATCAGTAATTATGTATTTTGAAAGCTAAACCTCCAGTTATAGAAAGAGCTAATTTACACATTAGATACTGATAAAACTACAGTAAGCTATGAGTTTCAAAGTTAGTGTTATCTCCTACCTAAGACTATGAAAGAGAATTTGTACCAAAAGACAATCTTTTCCTCTTTGAAATGCTCTTTTGCATTGCCTGTTGTAATTTTGAGGTTGGAAATCAACAGTAATGAAGAACTGCTTGATATCTTTCTGAAGAAAAAAATTAGAGGGTTGTTAGAGGGAGTAGGATTTAGAAGGATTTCACTTTATTTCTGTGATCAGTGCCTACCATCTGCCTTCCATTTAATATTATAGAAGCATGCGTGCATTTCCCAGTTCTGAACAGATGATGTGCATGGTTTGTTGAGATATATGTATATTCTGGATGTGTGTGTGTATATATACCTACGGTGCTTAAAATCACAGTTGAAGTGTAAAACAGATAATGAGTCTCCATTTGGGGCTAATTTGCATATTCAGTTCTTGTACACAAAGTAAAAGTCTACAATGACACTGATTTTCTTTTCTACTTTAGAATTGGCACTAACCAGCTGTCAACAAATATTTTGATTAAACACTTTTCTTTATTGGAGAATTTTGGGGCACATTCTTTGTATAAACATATTGTTTTCTTTGATTTCAAGGGACATATTTTCAGAATGATTCACAGATGCATCACACCGGTAAGCTGTCATGCACAAAAATATTTTTTTCTCTGTAAACTTCCTTTTTACCATTGATTTCTCTAGGGTGAAAATATGGCTCAGAACAGAATATTCCAACTCAGGATATTTGCCTGAAATAAAGGTGGTAAATAAATGTATAAGCCTGCTTTAAGTAAACCGAAAAATTTAAAGTTATAGATTCACAAACTGGACTTTTCCAAGAGATTTTTAAAGATGATTTAACAGTTCCTTTTATACATCTAAGATGTGATTGGACTACAGAGATATGTTAGAATTTTGGCATATATTCATCTAGTCTGTCTTCTCTGTGTAACCATACATAAACATGTTATTTATATAAATGATATCATGTAGTACATATAATTTTGAAACATTGCACATATGTATATTCATTGTGGCTGTCGTTCCATGTCGGTACACAAGTATCTGCTTTATCCTTTTTTAACAGTAGCACAGTATTCTAAATGTACTGTTGTTTACCTAACTGGTCCCCTATTGAGGGGACTATAAGGATGTTTCCGGTTTTACCTTTATAGGACAGTATAGTCTTTGCTCACATATCTGATTATCTCTTCACATAAGTAGAGTCAGAAGATACGACCATCTTAAAATGTGAAACATATTGGTAAATGCCACACAAAGCATTATACCAGGTTATTCCCACCAGCAGTTTATGATAGTACCTATTTCCCTACATCCTTGTCACCAATGGGTATTATCATTATTTTAAATTTTTTTGTCAAACTGATAAGTAAACCATAGTCTCTCATTTGTTTTATTGTGCAGATTTTTGATTATTTGTAGAGTTAAACAACTGTGCATCTGTTTGTTGATAAGCAGACATATTTTCATAGAAAAGATGAAATTTGAGTTGACCTGAAAGGATGGGTTGAGTTTTGATTGGGTAATTTTAGACGGCTTTTCCCATGAGGTCATCTGGGAAAGTGGTTCTCAACCAGGGGTGATTCTTCCCCCACCCCAGAAGACATTTGGCGATGTCTGGAGACATTTTTGGCAGTCACAATTAAGAGTGCTGCTGGCATCTAGTGGGTAAAGCCAAGAATGCTGCCAAACATCCTGCAATGCACAGGACAGCCTCCTACGACAAAGAATTATCCAGCTGAAAATGTCAGTAGCGCCAAAGGTGAGAAACCCTGATTTAGGAGAAGCTTGTAGTAATTCCATATGTGAAGAGGGCTCGAATTAGGTTGTTTTTGGTTAAAATAGAGAAAAAGAATCACTGAGAAAGACATTTCAAAGAAAAAAACAGTCAAATTTGATGCCTGATTGAATATGGAGGGGGAAAAAAAGAAACTGAGTCAGAGAGCTTCAACGTTTAGAACCTAGGTGGCTGGGAAGTGGGATGACATTGGTGGAGAGAAGTTGTGAGGGAACCAGTTTGAGCTAGGTGCAGAGTTGTCACTTTTATATAGTGAGATTTTTATTTTACACTTGGTGCCAGGATTGTTTTGGATTTTGAATTAAAAAATCGCTAACTAGTACCAAACATTTGGTTGCAAACAATTTCCTCTTTCTGAAATGTGCTTCTTTCATCTCTGCTATTGAAATCTGGTCCCTTTATTTAGTAAGCTAAAATGCCGTTTCCTCCAGGAAATCTTCCTTGATCTCTCCAAATGAAATAAATATTTTTTTTTTTTATTATTCAACAAATACTTACCAAGTGACAGGCACTGTGCTAGGTACTGGAGCTGCAGTGGAGAGCTTTAAACACACATCCCCTCCCCTTATGGAATTTAAAGCTTAGTAGGAGAGTCAGATATTAAACAAAATAACTACAAGTAAAGGAAGAATCATAGGCTATGATAAATGCAAAGAAGGAAAAATACAAGTGAGCATTAGTGCCAAAGCAGAAGAATACAGCTTCAACTGGACAAGACAGGGGAGATCTTTTAGGGAAGTGACGTTTAAGTAGAGACCTAAGTGATGACTAGGAATTAATTAGGCAAAGGCACGAGGGGAAAGTGTTTGGAGCAGAGACAAATAGGAAACCCTTGAGGAGGGGAATAACTTGGTCTGAATAAGAAAGTGAAAAGAAGTTAGTATGGCTGGAGAGCAGTAGTGAGGTAGAGGGGGAGGTGGGTAATGACCAGGTTGTTTAGAACTGGAGGGCCACGTTAAAGAGGTTGTAGTTTATTGAAAGTGCAGTCCCTGGGAAGGGTGCTAAGCAAGGATGTGACATGATCTGACTTAAATTTGTTAAAGACCTTGTCTCCTTTGTGGGGAATGGTTGAGGTGGGTGATAAATGGGTTGAGGTTTGTAAATTTAAAAAGCTGGGACTTCCCTGTCAGTCCAGTGGTTAAGACTTCACCTTCAAATGCAGGGGGTGCGGGTTCTTTCCCTGGTCGGGAAGCTAAGATCCCACGTGCCTCGCACCCAAAAAACCAAAACATAAAACAGAAGCAATATTGTAACAAATTCAATAAAGACTTTTTTTAAAAAAAAAAAACTGTAAACTACCAAAATGCCCATGAAAAGGGGAATTCATTAAAATTAAAAATAATTAATTGTATCCATATGAATTAACCTAAAAGGATTTCCTTAAAAATTGTTAGATGAAAAACACATGATGCAGGTAATACTTCTTTTGTCAACCAACTACCATATATACACATATATGTATATATATAATATAAACGTTTAAATGGATTGGTATGAGTATAGAGAATGGTGTGGAAGGATGTACATCAAACTTTAATATTGATCATTCAAGAAAATGAAGATGGAGTAAGGAAAGTAGAAAGATATTCAATTTTTATTTATCTTTTGTTATATTTGCTGTAACATCATTTTTTTTTTAATTGAAAAGGGGTTGAACTTTTTAAAGAAGAGCTCTAGGAGGTGAGGAAATGTAGAAAGAAAAAATGAATAACTTAAGGAACTTTGCTGGGAAGGTGAATAAAGATACAGGAAGGAAGCTGGAAGCAGATGTGTTTTTAAGAATGAGAGGTACTAAAGCATGTTTAAATGCTGAATAAAAGGCTCCAGGAGAGAGAAATTGAAGAGGGAGAGAAAAAGATAGTCAGTGAAATGAGTCACCTTAATTTTGTGTGACAGGAAAGAAAGAGAAGACTACTCTGGTTTCATACTGCGAGTGCCGGTGTGATGGCTTCTGTTTTCTTTAGGATGAATGGAACAGAGTCATCAGCTGAGAGTGAGAGGGAAGGTGAAGGTCTGAGTAGAGTGGAGAAAAGTAGGAACTAGGTGGTTCAGACAGTGGGAGAATAAGCTTTGTAGGGAAATTCTGTATCATGTGAGGTCAGGTTGACTGTCTTGAGATTGGTCAGCATGGTCTGCCAGTAGTGGTTCCATTTGCATTGTTGTGTGGTTTTCTCTGGTTCAGTTCAGTTTCTTAGGTTCAGAGAAGTAAATGGTTGAGGGGTGGGTGGGAGTTTGTCTAGTCCAGTGCATTAGAAGATGGGAGGGGCAAGAAAGTGGAGTATTTGCAAAGACCCAAAAGAAAAGTCTAGAGATAATTGCCCCTGGGACAATAATAATAATTGCCCACATCCAGGTACTGTTTTCAACTTTCTATTTTTGTCTTATAGTGACATCACTGCCTTGACCACCAGTGCCATTTTTAAATGTATGTAAAAACAGCTCTTTTGACATGACTATTAAGTATGAGCAAGATGTAGCTATTTTCTAGCTTTCTTGTAGCTCTTGAAAACGGATCCTGGGGCTTATCTTTAAATATAAAACTTATGTAAACCTGTGTGTGTGCCCAGAATCTGGACAGAAAGCAAACTAAGAAAAAGCAGTAGGTTTAATTGAAACTGAGAATATGGCCCAGATGGTGTCTATTGCCATCGCCCACATCGTACCTAGAAGGATGGTGCAATGTTTGCAAACTTTTCAATTGCTTGGTCAATTGAGAGATTATTTTGAACATTGTCATTGAACAGTACTCATTATTTGACCATTATCCCATTGGTTTTATCAGTTTGTTATTTATGTTGTCATCTTAGAGAAGACATGACCAATAGATACGACATCTTAGGAACAGATCTTAGGAATGTGTTTTATTGCTGTCATAATGTGTTTTAAAATATACCCTGCAGAATCTGGGTCTGAAGGACTCTAACTCACATATTGATCGTTGGAGGTTTGGGGTTTGTTTTTTTCAAGTACAAATTGTAGATGTCTTATTTTAAAAATGACATTGTCTGAGAAGTGTTGGTAATAAGATGGATGCCTTCTGTGTACTAAGTGCTTTTACATAAATTATTTCATGTTCTTAAACAACTTAAAGAACAAAACTAAGTTCTTAAAACAGCTCTTCGAGGCAGGTGGGATTATTCTTGTTTTACAGAGCCTCAGAAAGGTTACGTGCTTTTTCAAAGATCTCAAAACCAGAAAGGCCTAGGATTCTAGCCCAGATATGTCTAGCTTCAAAGACAGTTATATAATGTCACTGGGAAAGAACCCATCCACATATCTAAATAATGTTTTCCCTCTTACTTGTAAGGCTTATCAGGTATGTGCTTGGGTCTGGGACCTCATTGTTTCTTAGAAGCTTTGTTTATAATACTGCCTTTATCAGGGAATTCTGACAAAGTCCACATAATGATATCCTAACCTTGTCTTTACAGACAGCGCCTCATCGGAGACTTTTTGGAGGCTATATACTGTCATGCCTCCAAATGCCTGGAAGAAGGAGGAAAGTTACTGTTTATTAGCTTAGATATGGTTTATAGCACAGGTAATACCCACAATTTTCCAGACACTTTAAGTATTTCATTTGATCTTACCTGGGAGCTCAGCATTATTGTCCAACTATTGTATTTCACAAATGAGGAATGTGAGACTTGGGCAGCATGATGAATTTACAATTACACAGCTAGATTACAACATCTGGGATTGAAGCCCAGGTCTGTTTGACTGTAAAAAAATTTTTTTTTAATGCACAATGCTGTCTTTTCCATCTCTGCTTATCATCTTATGGCATTATCTTTGTTTTTTGTGAGGCTTCAAAGATATTTAAAAAATTGTTTTATTCTGGACTTCAGGGTTCTGAAGTAACAGCTTTTACTGCAGGGTGATAAAAACACACACACATACACACACACTTGGATGAGGATAATATCCATATGCTATGTATTTTTTAATCTTCTAAAAGCACTTAGTACCCTCAGTAGATCCAGATTCTGGCAGCTGCCAGATATACATTTGGATGCTTAAATTAATAAGTCAAGATTTTAATTTTGCTGCTATGGTTAGTGAATGGTGCCAGATTAAACTCATTTCCAAAGAGTGAGATGCAGACTAGGTATCATTTTATTCAGTCTGTTTATTTATACTGTGATGATAGGGTATGCAGACAGGCAGTATTAAAATGTTAGGATGTGCTTCTGGGATGTATTTCTAGTCCCCTGAGAAACTTCTCCAGTTTCCAAAGACAGCAGCATTTCTATGATGACTGTGGCCCTTCCTATATGGGGTTCTCTTGTTATCTGGATATTTATTATTTCATGCCATGTGGTCGCAAAGGTTGCATAGGGAAATAGAAGTTACCATGATGTAAAAATGTTTACTGATTAACTGTCCACGTAAAATTAGCTCCCACTCAAACATTCATTTCTTGCCCATCCTGTTAGTTATAATGTTTCACTGATTGTTACAAAGATGTAAAATCATTGTACTCTATTGCAAAGTCAAATAGCAGATTTTGCAAAAATACTGGAGATAAAAATTTAATGAAACCAAGGAAAGTGATGTTGAAGAACTGCTGCCAGGCTTGCATGCAGAGCCGTTGGCAGCGAAATTCTGGCAACGTTAGGCTAGTGAACATCTGAAGAAGAGAAAATCCACCAGAATAATGACATGTTAGGCATTTCAAAAGAAAGATCTGACTATTAAAAATTAAGGGAAATTTGGTGATGTCCAGGTAATTTTGGAAGAAACTCTCTCACTGTATTTGTGCTATTTATATAAATATTGTCTGATAATTGTTTACTGCTTCTGCTGCTACTGCTACTTTGGTTAGTACATAGTTGCATTTATTATTAAAATTTTATTAAATAGAAGATAAAATACACTAATATTTGGTATTTCAATTTTTTACCTTAATGAAAACCTTTTTTTTCCACATTCACTATGAAATTTTGGTCCCTACTTTAAAAGTCCTTTTCAGATAATGGTTGTCCTCGAATAATAAGAACCTCCTGTAATGGTTATATACTTCATGTATTTATTTGTCGTTCCTCTCCATTTATGCTGTTAATGAACAGCAGCAACAAAAACTTGTTTACACGTGGGGTTGACTCATCCTGAGTAATATTGTCTTTTAACCAGTGATGCAAAGAAACAGATTTTCATGAGCAATAGTTTCTTCTAGAAGAATGGCTAACCAGCAGATTACACTTATATCCTGGAGAAAGGACTTCAGGTCACTCATTAAATCCAAAGGCATTACATAGATAAAAATTTCCAGCTTGGGATGGTTGAGGGGAATGCAGTAGTATTGTTTTTGAAGTCTTTGTTTCTATTCAGTAACATTGCCCATAGCTTTAACGTTACTCAGACCCCAAGATGAATATATTTTGGAGCTTCCTATCCATTTGAAAAGAAAAATGTGTTTGTAATTCACCAGACTTAATTTGGCCCACTGGTAGACTTGGCAGGCTCAGCTGCAACAGCAAGAGTGGAATCTAATATCCCCTCTGGCTTCTTTCACTACAGCCAAGGTTCTGGATGCCCATTATTTCTAGAGATGATGTTCCTTCTTGGATTTTTTTTTTTTTATCTTGGAGTCTGTGGAATACCCCAGGGTAGTGTCAGTGGCAGAGAATTAAGTATTTTCTGGGTTCTGAAACATATGTAAAAAACATATATCAGTTGAAATTATAATGCATAGTTGATTTTCTGGTAACTTCCAACAACATGCAGGCTCTGTTCTAAGCAAAATCAGAAGATTGTTGGGTTTTTTTTGAGACCTGCAAAGTAATGTATACCTTAAAGTCATTCTCCAAATAGAGCTCATTCATTATGACCCGCATTTACATTCATGCTTCCCTTGAACTTAGGCCAGAATATTTATCTGTGCAATTTAAGTAGCAACACGTTAGTTAATGCTTGATTTCAAGTAGCTAGCATTTCAATTTATTTTTCCTTTATTAGGAAAGTTCTTCCCTTTGAGGGGGTTGAATTAGTCATTGTGTGGTTTAGTTAAGTTCCTTGTTCTGAGGACAAAACATTGCAGGATTTGTGGAGTTGTCTATAGTACCTGTGTGAGAGACATGTCATGAATCTCTTAATAGTTGGGAGATTGCTTTCACTGAAGATTCTGACGTATGACTGGCTCCTTCTCCTTTTTATGGCAAACCGTGTAGCTCATGTATCATGCTAACTATAAATCTTAACTCATATTTGTCCAAGGATTTTACTGAGATTCACCTTCTTAGAGCTGAAAAGGTTCAATACCATATGGTTTCTTTTTATTAGTATGATTAAGAATGTATTTTCATCAAACTATACCATCTGTTATAAAGAGAAAACAGGTAGATAGATTGATATACTTTCCTTGTTTTTTTTTTCTTTTTAACCTCCATCCAAATAGCTTATAAGTATAAATCTCTTAGATTGGATTATTTAGAAAATTTAAAAAGTTATGTATTGAAGGACTAGCTCCTTCAGGGCAGAATTTAGCCATCTTTTTGTCCCACATGTACCTTGCATTATGTCACATATATAGTAAAATTTCAGAAAATATGTTGAAGTGAAGTTACCTGTAACTACCATGTTTTATGTAATATTATAAAATTACAGAAATATATTAACTGGTTGGAATTACATATAGCAGGCTGAATAAATTGATGGTTTCTCATTTTTGGTCCAGTGCCTGGTCCAGAGTTGGCATTCAGTGACTTTTTCTTGACTTAGCTCATTAATTAATTGATTGATTCTTGAGATAATTTAGTCTGATGACTAAAAGAGAGTTATGAACAGTCATGTAACCTTTATTATAATAATGTATTTTAATAATCCTGCAAGAACAGAATTTGGTAAAAGTTTCCTTTGTGGTAAGTTTACAGTATTTATAAGGGCATGAAACACTCTTTTTAAACGGATTTATTTTATTTTATTTATTGTTGGCTGTGTTGGGTCTTCGTTGCTGCACGCAGGTTTTCTCTAGTTGCGGCAAGCAAGGACTACTCTTTGTTGAGGTGTGCGGGTTTCTCATTGCGGTGGCTTCTCTTATTGCAGAACACAGGCTGTAGGTGTGCGGGCTTCCGTAGTTGTGGCGTGTGGGCTCAGTAGTTGTGGCTTACGGGCTCTAGAGCGCAGGCTCAGTAGTTATGGCACACGGGCTTATTTGCTCCGTGGTATGTGGGATATTCCCAGACCAGGGCTCGAACCCGTGTTCCCTGCATTGGTAGGTGGATTCTTAACCACTGCACCACCAGGGAAGTCCTGAAACATTCTTAAAAACATAATTTTTAAAAATTTACTATTTAAACTGTTATCGAGTTTTGCTTTTATTGTTATTCTTTCCATTGAAGCTCATAGGTAACATTCTTCCTGGCTAGATCTCTGTGTTTTTAAGTGAGCCTTAAAGAGTCCAGTTTATATATGTATTGGGTGGGCCAAAAGGTTAGTTTGTTTTTTTCTGTAAGATGGCTCTAGTAGCACTTAGTTGTCTTTAACTTCATTTGAAACAATTTTGTTAGATTTTATGTGACAGCTGTCATATCAGCGTGCATTTAAAGAAAGACTTATCAAAATTGGTGAATTTTTGTGTAGCCATTTTAATATTGAATATGGAAGAAAAAAAGCAACATTTTTGGCATATTATGCTTTATTATTTCAAGAAAGGTAAAAATGCAACTGAAACGCAAAAAGAGATTTGTGCAGTGTACGGAGAAGGTGCCGTGATGGATCGAAGGTGTCAAAAGTGGTTTGCGAAGTTTCGTGCTGGAGATTTCTCGCTGGACGATGCCCCATGGTCGGGTAGACCAGTTGAACTTGATAGCGATCAAATTGAAACAGTAATTGAGAACAGCCAATGTTATAGCACATGCAAGATAGCCGACATACTCAAAATATCCAAACCAAGCATTGAAAGTCATTTGCACCAGCTTGGTTATATGAATCTCTTTGATGTTTGGGTTCCACAAAAGTTAAGCCAAAAAAACTTCTTGACCACATTTCCACATGCGATTCTCTACAGAAAAGTAATGAAAACTTTCCATTTTTAAAACAAATTGTGACAGGCAATGAAAAATGGATACTGTACAACAGTGTGGAATGGAAGAGCTCATGGGGCAAGCGAAACGAACCACCACCAACCACACCAAAGGCAAGTCTTCATCCAAAGAAGGTGATGTTGTGTATATGGTGAGATTGGAAGGGAATCCTCTATTATGAGCTCCTTCCAGAAAACCAAACGATTAATTCCAACAAGTACTGCTCCCAGTTAGGCCAACTGAAAGCGGCACTTGACGAAAAGCGTGCAGAATTAGTCAACAGAAAACGCATAATCTTCCATCAGGATAACACAAGCCCTCGTGTTTCTTTGATGACCAGGCAAAAACAATTACAACTTGGCTGGGAAGTTCTGATTCATCCACCGTATTCACCAGACATTGCACCTTCGGATTTCCATTTATTTTGGTCTTTACAAAGTTCTCTTAATGGAAAAAATTTCAATTCCCTGGAAGACTGTAAAAGGCACCTGGGACAGTTCTTTGCTCAAAAAAATAAAAAGTTTTGGCAAGATGGAATTATGAAGTTGCCTGACCTGAAAAATGGCAGAAGGTAGTGGAACAAAAGGGTGGGTACGTTGTTCAACAAAGTTCTTGGTGGAGATGAAAAATGTGTCTTTTATTTTTACTTAAAAAAAAAAGGCACTTTTTGGCCCACCCAATATAATCCAGGGGTCATTTGGAGTCTTCCAGTTAATGCAGTCTAGGTAAGAGTGCTCAAACCCCCAGTTCCATTGTCTTGAAAAGTCCAAAACTTATCCTGGACTATTTGGGAAATCCCAGTCCCAGGACTTAATTCTTTATAGCTCCTCTGCCTCTCATTTCTTTTCTTCTTATATGCTAATTTTGTGTTATATCATGTTGTCCCAGATACGAAGTTCAAGACAGCTTCCAGTTCCTCCAGAAGAGTCCTGTCCAACAGAAGCATTAGAGGCCAGTGTAGACTTTTCTGAGGCTTTCACTGGAAGAGAGAAGGAAAGATTTAACATTATCCATCCCGTTATTAATGCCTTAAAAAATCTATATTAGACATTATTTTTCATTTATTCACTGAAAAATATTTAATGAGTCAGGCACTGTGCTGGGCACTGCATAGTCAGAGCTGAGTGAAAAATAGGTTCCTGTTTTCATGGAGCGTATAGACTAGTAAGGGTGCCAGGTAGTCAAGCAGGCCTACAAATTGATGTAAAATTCTGACTGTGATAAGTGCTATGTAAAGGGGTACACAGTACTGGAGAACGTTTAATGGAGAGCTTTGACCTTTTGCGGGGTGGAGGGTCTGTGAAGATTAGAAGGAATTATCTGGCCAAAGAGGGTTATGGGGGTGGAGGAGAGAGAGGCACAGGCGAGTTTTAGAGTCTCTTCCCCACAGTGCTGCCATATGTATTTTCCTCTTGGACGCGTCTGTCTCCAGGAGCCCAATCTTGTTGGCTGCCTTCTCCTCCAGGATTTCCCCTTAGAACTTCCAAGTTCTTCTCCCTCTATTAGGTAGAGCAGTTCTGCTAATCTTTAAGTCCTATTCAAAACCTAATTAATTTTTAGAAAACATTCCATGTTCCTGCCAAGATTTCACCCCTAGGTCAAGGAAACAGTTCTTAAACCACACATTGGCAACATCATTCATTCATTTTTGTCATTCATTCATCCATTCAACAAATATTTATCGGACATTTGTTCTCTGCAAAGCAAGAGAACTTCACCCCACCTGATTGATGCCTGAGCATTGCCGTCCCTATGAAAATTTCCCAGACTAGTTTGAACAACCTGAGCATTGCAGGCATTAAGGATTCAGCAAAGTACAGATTGCGCAAAAATGCCTGTCTTAATGGAGATTATGTTCTAATGGGGAGAGACAGACAGTAAACAAAATAAGTAAAGCAGGGAAGAGGGACTAGGATATTTATGGGGTGGGATTTGCAGCTTCAAACAGTTGAGGCCTCATTATAAAGGTGACATCTGAGTAACGACTTGAAGAAGATTAGGGAATAAGCCGTTGTGGTCAAAGAGTGTTCCAGGCTGAAGGAGTGGCCACTGGCCCTGATGTGGGTACATGCCTGGTGTGCTCCACAAATGGGAAAGAGGCCACTTGAGCTGGAGCAGAAGGGAAAGTAGTATGAGACAGTGAAAGGAAATGGGGTCAGACTGTGTGGGCTTGGTGGAGTGAGATGGGGAGCCAGTGGAGGGTGGTGAGCAGAGGAATCATGTGATCTGGTTGATCTAACTGCTGGGTGGTGGGTAGTCTGGAGAGGGGCAAGGATAGAAAGAAGAATTTAGGCAAAAGGTGGTGGTATTGGCTTGGATGAGACTAGAAGCAGTGAAGTAAGGGAAAAATGCTGGAGATTCTGATATATTTTGAAGGGAGAGCTAGTGACATTGGCTGATAGATTTGATATGGGATAAGAAAGAAAGAAAGGAGTCAAGGATGGCACCAAGGTTTTGGCCTGAACAACTGAAAGGATGGAATTGCAGTGACTGAGATAAGGAGAACTGTGAAGAATAGGTTTTAGAGTAGCTCAGTTTGAACATTTTAGATATGAGATGCCTTTTAGATGTCTGAGAGGAAATGTTGAAGAGGCAGTTGAATATGTATCTGAAGTCTAAGGGAAAGTCCGGGCCGGATATATAAATTTAGGAATTCTCAGCATGAGATGCTTCTTAAAGCTGTGAGACAGCATGAGAGCCACAGTATTAAAAGGTTGAGGTTAGATGAAGGATCCAGCACCCAAGACCAAGAGGGAGCAGCCAGTGACGGGGGAGCAAAGTCAGGGGAAGATGGTGTCTTGGAAGCCAAGAAACGGAGTTACCCATTGTGTTGTACTGCCGAGAGGTCACGTTAGACGAGGCCTGATGATTGACGGTTGGATTTGGCAACATGGAGATCGTGATTGCCCTTGTGAAGGAGTTTTAGATGAGTGGTGGGATGGAAACCTGATTGGATTAGGTTCAAAAGAGAAGAGAAGAGTTGGGAACAGGATATATAAACATTTTTGAGAAGCTTAACTGTGAAAGAGAGATGTAGGACAGTGGTTCCCTACTTTCTAGAGGCTTAGCTACACAGTCTTTTCTGGTATCAACTGTCTGGGGAAAGTTACTTTTGCAGAAACCTACTTATTACCATTAAGGTTTTTTTTTCCTCCTCCTGACCGCTGTCATTTTGGGTTGCTTCCCTCCTTTACTCTGACGGTACCTAAGTTAGGACCTACTAAAATCTTGCTTTCTTTCTGATCCTCAAACAGGATGCAAAAATACTGAGCCAGCTCTGGGGACAGAGATACTGCCCTCCATAGCAGGTTAACAGGAGGATCAGTTTGGATACACGACATTTCCTAAGACTTGAGACAATGCCACCTGCACAAAGAAGGATAGCTCATATTTATCGAGTGCTCCTCTGTGCCAGCACAGTCTGGGTGTTTTACATCATTATCCGTTTAACCATAATAGCTACTTGGGGTGATAGAGCGTCATAAAGAAAGTCTTACAGGTAAATAACTGGGATTTGTGAAAACCCTCTTAGCATTGTGTTTTATCTTATCAACTTTGATAGCTCATTGGAATACCCAGGAATGTTTTACAAATGACTATGAAGTGCCAGGCACATTTATAGAACTAGGCATTAAAAGGATTCACATTGTGGGTTTCTTTTTTTTTTTTTTTTTTTGCGATACGCGGGGCTCTCACCGTTGTGGCCTCTCATGTTGTGGAGCACAGGCTCCAGACGCACAGGCTCAGCGGCCATGGCTCATGGGCCCAGCCGCTCCGTGGCATGTGGGATCTTCCCAGACTGGGGCACGAACCCGCGTCCCCTGCATCGGCAGGTGGACTCTCAACCACTGTGCCACCAGGGAAGCCCTGTGGGTTACTTTTTAAAAATATTATGAACTTCTGGTTAAGAAGATAATTTTTTTTTTTAACTGAGAGGCTAGATTTTGGGTAAAACAAATTCCTTTTGAAAATTCTCTAAAAGGTCTTAAATCCTTAGACTTTACACATCCTTTTTACCCATGGGTTCTGTCGTCCTTTTCTGCAGTTATTGATGTTTCCTGGTGCCTTTTCTATAGTGTCTGCCTGGCCATATCCATTCCTTACGGATTTATTGCTCATCTTTTTACCCTGCTCTCTTTAGAGGAATACAATATCAAACTTTTATCCCTTCCATCAGGTTACAACAATTTAAAGGTAGATTGTGCTCCTGGCCCAAACATGTTGACAGTGACCCATAACAATATTTGAATTATGGTGTGGTTTTCGGGTAAGCATCATAGTATACTGTTTTCTTTTTATGTGTGGACCTCACTTCTTTACTCATTTACATATCTCTAGGGAAAGATAAATGTCTGAATTGGGTAAAAAAGAATTTTGCTTTGAAATTGCTCTTTTTTTTTTTTAAGATGTCATCTAGGAATGCACTATTTAAAAATTTTGAACTTTGTAGGCACATTTTCATTTTAAAAGAAGAAGGAAAATGACTTTTAAGAAATATGTTGGCAAAACCTGAAAAGAAAGCTCTAAAAAAAGGAGTCTAGCCTGACAAGAGAAAAGGAAGAAATGATTACTGATGATTTCAATCTCCAATAAATTACAAAGCATACGTAGTAGGCTTTGAAGAGAGATGATTCCTATGGCATACTTCATGCAGCCTTCACAGAGAAGTGTGTAAATGAAAGGGAAATGAATTGTTTCAGCCTGGCAAATCTATACCATTTTGGTGGAATGAAAATGAGTGAAATTGAAATAATTCCATCACTTCTTACTGAAAACAAAACATATGTTTCTGATGTGTTTCTAGAGAACAGTGTACTTGTAGATTTGCTACAAGGAAACAATGCTGAATCAAAGGTAACTAAATAATTATCAAAAATAAGGGGATAATAGTATTTTATATAATTTACACTGCAAAATTTGAAAATTTGGAATATTACTTTGTGGCTAGGAATAATTTTTTTAAATTCCTTAAAACTTAGCAAATTTTTCACAATGGGAGAGAAACTTCATTCATGTATTTTTTCAACAAATATTTATTGAAAGCCTACAGTGTGCCAGGTAATATTATTAATAAAATGGAAAAAGTCCTTGCCATTAAGAAGCTTATATTCTAGAGGAGGAGGCTAAAAATAAACAGTTACATAGATAATTGTATCACTTTACTTGTCACATCATAAGGGCAATGAAGGAAAAGAGGTCTTCCTTGAGGAAATGATGTTTAGCTTGAGACCTGAGGAATGACAAAGAGGGTAGCCAGGTATAGGGGGAGGAAAAAGGGTTCAAAGAACAGAGAGAAGCGAAGAGTTGGGCAGTGTGGATGGAACAAGTGAACAAGGGTATAGAAGTACAAAGTGAAGCTGGGGTAGTGAGCTAAGGACAGGTCTCATAGGGCCTTGTAGGTTGTGTTGTGGATTTTGAACTTTATTTGGAGAACAAGGGGACGCTATTAAAGAATTTTTAGCAGGTTTGCATTTTCAGAAGATCACCCTGGGCAAAGGACTTGAGCAGACATCTTTCCAAAGAATGTGTACAAATGGCCAGTAAGAGATGCTCAACATAATTAGTCATTAGGGGAATGTGAATCAAAACCACAATGAGATAACACTTCACAGCTAATAGGATGGCTGTTATCAAAAACAAATGAACGAAAAAAGAAAACAGCCATTATTGACAAGAATGTGGAGAAATTGGAGCCCTTGTGCATTGCTGATGGGAATGTCAAATGGTGCAGCTGCCATGGAAAACAGTTTGGCAGTTCCTCAAAAAGTTAAACATAGGGGGCTTCCCTGGTGGCGCAGTGGTTGAGAATCTGCCTGCTAATGCAGGGGACACGGGTTCGAGCCCTGGTCTGGGAAGATCCCACATGCCGCGGAGCAACTAGACCCGTGAGCCACAAGTACTGAGCCTGCGCGTCTGCAGCCTGTGCTCCGCAACAAGAGAGGCCGCGATAGTGAGAGGCCCGTGCACCGCGATGAAGAGTGGCCCCCGCTTGCCACAACTAGAGAAAGCCCTTGCAAAGAAACGAAGACCCAACACAGCAAAAATTAATTAATTAATTAAAAAAAGTTAAATATAAACATTTTTTTATTTAAAAACTTTGGTTTAAAAATATGTATAAAAAGTTAAACATATAAACAATAAAAAGTTAAACCATATGATCTAGCAATTCTCTCCTAAGAATATACTCAAAATAATTGAAAACAGAGGCTCAGACACTTGTACCCTAACGTTCATAGCAGCATTTTTTACAATAGGTAAGAGGTGGAAACAGCCCAAGTGTCCATCAGTAGATGAATGGATAAACAAAATGTGGTCTGTACATACAATGGAATACTATTAAGCCTTAAAAAGGAATAAAATTCTGGTACATGTTACAGCGTGGATGAACTTTAAAAACACTATGTTAAGTGAAATAAGCCAAACACAGAAGGAAAATATTGTATTATTCCACTTATATGAAGTACCTAGAATAGGCAAATTCATAGAGATAGAAAGTAACATAGAGATTACCAGGGCCTCAAGGTGGTGGTGCATGGGGAATTACTGTTTAATGGGTATAGAGTTTCTCTTTGGGATAATGAAAAAGTTCTGGAAGTAGATAGTGGTGATGATTGTGTAACATGCTGAATATACTTAACGCCACTGAATTGTGTGCTTAAGGATGATCAAAATGGTCAAAACAAAACAAAACAGTATATTTAAAAAAAGATTACTATGTATATCAGTTAAGAATGCATTGTAGTGCAAATCACAGGAAACCCTACGAACCACAACTTAAGTAATTGGGGTGCTTATTTTTCAAATTTATTTTTTTTACAATATTTTATTTATTTATTTTTGGTTGCTTTGGGTGTTTGTTGCTGCGCCCAGGCCTTCTCTAGTTGCCGCGAGCAGGGGCTACTCTTTGCTTCGGAGCACGGGCTTCTCATGTGGTGGCTTCTCTTGTTGTGGAGCACAGGCTCTAGGTACATGGGCTTCAGTAGTTGTGATGCACGGGCTTAGTTACTCCACGGCATGTGGGATCTTCCCGGACCAGGGCTTGAACCCATGTCCCCTGCATTGGCAGGCGGATTCTTAACCACTGCGCCACCAGGGAAGTCACAGGGTACTTATTTTTCTTATAAAGTAAATCAGGAAGTTGGCAGTCTGGTATACAGTTCAACAATGCCTTCTGGAGCTAGGCTGTTTCTTCCTTTCTATTATGATATCCTTAGAATGTTGGCATTGTCCTCATGCTCATCTCTGTAGGCCACCAAGTGTCTGTTCTACCTCCAGACCCTTGTCAGTATTCCAGGCAGGAAGAAGGAGGACGACGAACAGGAAGGAGTAGTACCTATATCACCTGTGTCAGGAAAGCTCACTGGCTAGAACCTTTGTGTCACCCTACATTTCTTTTTCTTATATACCACATCTAATCCATCTGCAAATCCTTTTGGTCCTGCCTTCAAAATATATCCAGAATTGGAACCACTTTTGCCATACCTACTTCATACCTTGATCCAAGCTGCCACCATCTCCTAGATTATTATAGTGGCCTAACACCTCGTCTCCCTGCCTCCACTCTTGTAGTCCTATAGTCTTTTCTTAGACCCTGCAGTGCTCTTTTTTTTTAAAATTAAGACATAATTCACATACTCCCAAATTCACCCTTTAAAAAAGTGTACAATTCAGTGGTTTTTTAGTCTGTTCACACCACTATGTAAGCCTAGAGAAGTGTTCCCTTTTAAACATAAATCAAAATCTTCTTAAAACCTTCCAATAAATCCTCATCTCATTCAGGGTAAAAGCCAAAGTTCTTGAGCTGTCTGCAAGGCCCTATATGACCTGGGTCCCCCACCTCTCAGACCTCATCTACAGCTGTCTCCCCTCATCACTCTGCCTCACCCACATTGACCTTCTTGCTGTTCCACACCAGACAAGCTCCTATTTCGAGATCTGTGCCCTTGTTGTTCCCTCTACCTACAATGCTTCCTTCCTCACCTCCTTCCGGTTTTTCCTCAGATGTTACCCTTTCAGTGGGCCCTTTCTTGACCATTCTATTTAACATTGCAGCCCACCTCTCAGACACACTCACACACTCACTGACACACATTCACTAAATTCTTAATTATTCTTTTCTATTTTTTAATAAATTTATGTATTTAGTTTTTGGCTGTGTTGGGCCTTCATCGCTGCACGTGGGCTTTCTCTAGTTGCTGCGAGTGGGAGCTACTCTTCGTTGTGGTGGCTTCTCTTGTTGGGAAGCACGGGCTCTAGGTGCACAGGCTCAGTAGTTGTGGCTCATGGGCTCTAGAGCGCAGGCTCAATAGTTGTAGCACATGGGCTTAGTTGCTCCACGGCATGTGGGATCTTCCCGGACCAGGGCTCAAACCTGTGTCCCCTGCACTGGCAGGTGGATTCTTAACCACCACACCACCAGGGAAGCCTCTCCTTCTTATTCTTTCCCACTGTTTTGTCTTTACTTTCATCACCTTCTAATATACTGTATAATTTACTAACTTATTTTGTTTATTGTCTGTCTTTCCCTACTAGATTATAAGCTCCTTGAAGGCAGGGTTTCGCTTTTGTTTTGTTTTTTACTGTTTGATCCCAGCACCGTGAATAATTGTAGTATATATTTGTTGAATGAATGAACCATGTTATATGGTACGCCAAGCTGCAAAAGAGGCTAGCTTCTAGATTAGCAGAAATAAGAAAGGGGTTGGGAATGGGTGTTGACCGAGCCCATTTAAAGTTGTGAGGGCTATTATGGTAGTATATTATTTATTTGACAGATATTTACTACTAATGCTAAGCAGTGGAGTTACAATGGCAAATAAGGCATTTGTGGTTCTTGCTGTGATGGAGTTTACATTCTAGAAGGGTGATATATGTAATAAGTAAATAAGCAAGATAATGTTAAAAAGCAATGGTTGCTGCGAAGAAAATAAGACAAAGTCATAGAAAATGAAGTTGGGTTATGGGGAGACACTGCTTTATATTCTATGGTCAGAAAAGACCTTTTTAGAAGGTGACATTTGAGCTGAAACCTGAATGACAAGGAGGAACCAGCCAGGTAGATATCTATGGGAAGAGTCTTCCAACTTGGGAAAGGAAATCAAAAGGATAGTGGGCTTCCCTGGTGGCACAGTGGTTAAGAATCTACCTGCCAATGCAGGAGTCACGGGTTCAAGCCCTGGTCCAGGAAGATCCCACATGCTGCAGAGCAGCTAAGCCCATGCACCACAACTACTGAGCCTGTGCTCTAGAGCCTGCGAGCCACAGCTACTGAGCCCACATGCCACAACTACTGAAGCCCGTGCACCTAGAGCCTGTGCTCTGCAACAAGAGAAGCCACTACAATGAGAAGCCCGCGCACCGCAAAGAAGAGTAGCCCCCACTCACCGCAACTAGAGAAAGCCTGCACACAGCAATGAAGACCCAATGCAGCCAAATATAAATAAGTAAACTAGATAAATTTATTTTAAAAAAGAAAGGATAGTACAGATGAAGCTTGGTGAGTGAGGGATGTGGCAGGAGATGAAATTGAACAGGTTAGATCATACAGGGCCTTTCAGGCGATGGTAATTGTTTAGATTTTTATTTTAAGTCAGTTGGAAGTCATTAGAAAGTTTAACCAGGGAAGTGATATGATCTGATTCAAATTTTAAATGGAAACTTGTACTGGAACAGGTTCACATACTCATTTGCTTTCAGTGGTCACGTAGTGTAAAAGTATGTAGCAGACCCATATAAACAATAATATTGAAACTACGTTGATAAATGGGAATTTTCCTTTGGCCTAAGTGTTGGGAGACAAGAGGTGGCTGGCAAAGAAACCAGAGGGCACAGGTGTAGCCTCTCTTGAGCCCCATCTAGTGTAGAGCAAGTGGAATTATATACCCAGTGTTGCCAGATCTTTTAATTTTCTCAGAGAAGCCAGGAATCCAAATTGTTTTGTTAAACCTTTCAATTTATAAACGTTAGCAACCAATCCAAATAGTTTATGAAAATACAGTGGGCCAAACAGAACAGCCTTGCAGGTAGGATGAGGTCCCATAGACGACATTTGGCAGTCTCTAGATTAGGACGATGACAGTGGAGGTGCAGAAAAGCAGAAGGGATTGAGCTATATTTTCATATCCACAAACATGATGATAGAGTGGATGTGGAAGATGTAGGAGATGGCGGGGGAAGAGGGAGGCCTCATTCTTGGCAGTGTATTTCTGGCGTGAACAACTGGGTGAATAGTGGTCCATTTCCCGAGGTAGGGAAATCTGGGGAAAGGCAGATTGTGTGTGCAGTTAAGACCAAACATTTAGTATTGAGACTTTTTAGGTTTGAGATGCCTGTGAATCATCCAAATGGAGATTTCCAGGGAGAGTTGGTTGTAAAGGACTGGTGCATGGAAAACAGGTCTTGATTGGAGATAAATTGGGAATTAACTGACTACAGCTGAGTTGAAGCTATGGGAACCGATGAGCTCAACTAGGGTGAAGCGTTGAGAGAGAGTAGAGAAGAGGGCATGTGTCCAGCCATAGAGTCATAACTATTCTCTTGTTAACCATCTCTCTGTATACTCTGTATATAAACTTACGGGTTAAATATATAGTTAAATTTCTGTTTCCTGCTCGAGAAAATAAATTCTGCTTTTATCTTTTTAGTGTGACAGTGATTCTGGGAACCTCAGGAATTCTAACTTACAAGGAGGAGTTACTTGTATACAACCAGAAGAAATGTCTGGTTTTATATTAAACTTGCTAGGAACAGGAAGAAAGCAGGGCTTTGACTGATTTCAAGTGGAGATTTTAGGGAGGGGTTGGTCCCAGAAAATTTTATAGTTGGCCTTTATGTGTGTGCTCTACTTATAAAATTCTCTCCTGTTTGAATTCTTCCTTCCTTCTTGGCCTTCCTCCCACCTTCCTCAAATATTTGGGCACCTACTATATGCAAAGCATTGTAAAAGCACAGCTGATATAATAGTAAAAAAAAACCCAAACAAACATGAAGCTTACTATTTTCAGTATGTTCAGACATTCTATTATTCTGACATCCATTTTGTGATATTTTATATTGGCGGAGTAGTTTGGGAGGTCTGAAAATAGAAATCGGAATAAATATGAATAATACACATTTCCCTTCAGGAGTCTTTCAATGGAGACTACCAGAAACATTGTCATTAAGTTTTTATTTACCATTTCACCTTTGTCCAACATTAAAACAGCTGTTGTGTTTTCTTGACTTGCCATCCTTCTGATCAAGCTGTGATTATATGTGAAAGAAGGACCTGCTCAGTACAGACCACGTGAGGGTGATGTGTGCATTGTCGCCACTCCAGCATTTAGCATCATAGAACACAGTAGGAGATACCTCACAGTTCTGTTTTGCCTTGGAGTTAAATTCAGAGTAGTGGGTTTTATTTTCTTTTTAATCTGTACTTAATCCTTTAGGTGTCTTAAAATTTGCTTCCAGTGAGGCACCTCCAAAGCTCTCTTGCTAGTTGGCCCAAGTCTTTGGTGTCCAGAGATAGCAGTGTTTTCTTGAGATATACTCGTTATTTTATAAATCTTTATAAAGTTAGTCCTTCGGGTTGACCTTCAGGTATAAGATATACTGCTTTTGTTTAGTGCTTAAGAACAAAAGCAAATCTGAACAGAGCCTGGCTTTTTTTTTGTTAGAATTTTGTATCTGCTTTTATACCATATGAATGCCTGGAGGCATCTTAAGATGGACATGATTTTATAAATCTTAAATAAAAAATAAATGCTTTATAGGTTTGGGATTTGCAAGGTGCAACACGCTGTAAGTTGGTGAATCTGTTGTAATACAATAAGGTTTACTGTAATACAAACCAATTTATCAAAAATAATGGCTCTTGGATTACTAGCCTGGCTCCTAGATTAATCCATAAAATGGGCCCCACTGTGGAGCATTTCATATTAATTTATTATACCTCCACTATGTGTATTAGTACTTACTAAATGCCCCAAATTTCTTAGGACAAAACCAGAAGATGGAATTTCACCCAAGCCAAAAGGTTTTTTGACACACTGGCACAGGAACGAGGTAGTGGAGGGAAAAGTCCTTCTTTTCCATGTTTTGGTGCCTGTGCCTTTACTATACTGTTGACTCCTGAGGGATTTCAGACCCATTTTAAAATTTGGAGCGCATATAGCAATGCACATGATCCATGTGTCATATTCATTATAGGTATTAATAAAGAACTCTTAACTTTTAAGAGTAAAGCACTAATAGCATCAACATCCCTGCCCTTCAGTCTGTGAGGAACCTTTAAGACTGGCAATCCAACCACCAAGGGGTTTCTAGAAATACTTATTTCCCTGAGCTTGTGAACTCTAATATAGCACAAAATTTCTCTTTAGTTGCATCTCTGTAAGTCTAATTCCATACAGAGCCTGATAGGGAATCGTGTTTTTATTTATTTTTCTTTTTAATAAATTTATTTTATTTATTTTTATTTTTGGCTGTGTTGGGTCTTCCTTGCTGCGTGCAGGCTTTCTCTAGTTGCAGTGCATGGGCTTCTCATTGCAGTGGATTCTCTTGTTGCGGATGGAGCACGGGCTCTGGGCATGCGGGCTTCAGTAGTCATGGCACGTGGGCTCAGTAGTTGTGGCTCGCAGGCTCTAGAGCGCAGGCTCAGTAGTTGTGGTGCACGGTCTTAGTTGCCCCGTGGCATGTGGGATCTTTCCTGACCAGGGCCCGAACCCATGTCCCCTGCATTGGCAGGTAGATTCTTAACCACTGCACCACCACGGAAGTCCCGAGAATCATGTTTTTAAATATCTTATTTTTAATACCTATAATCAAGTCTCATTTATCTCTTATAATTGGTCTGCTTTCCATTTTATTTGTGGTGAATTTTTATACCCACATTGAATTGGTCCAGCCACCAGTTATGCTCCTGTCATTTGGCTTGTACCCAGGGAATGCAAGTAATTTTTCATGTTATCCTGAGAAAAAGATAATCAAATAAATCTCTTTAAAAAATTGATATTTCAAAGTCAACTAAAAGTGATTTGCAGAATGTTTTTGATCATCTGTGCTTCTGCCTTCAGTTAACATAAATAACCAAAAGTTGGCTGTGGCACAGTATAATTCTTCAATGGAACAGTGGTCATTTGGTTGTAATACTTTGAAGGCCATCTGTCCTAAAGAAATTCAGGCACCAGAGCCTCAGACTCTTTACTTAACTTCTACCCATCTTGGAAATTAGCGTTAGCCCTGAGTTCATTTGGCTAGAGGAATAAATACATTTAAGACTGATGTTGATAATATTCAGTTGAGTTAAGATACAAACAGTTAAAAGAACATTAGATTGTTGACATTAATAGTTGATATTAAATGTGGTACAAGTGATTAAAGAGTTGCTAAACAATAGGCTGTAGACTTAGTAAATTTAGATTTAAAAACTGATGTAGATAATAACTTTATATATCAAAATTACTCCTGCTTATATATAAGAAATGTTAAAAGAATGTTATGTAGATAACACCTGTCACTCCTAAAATGTACTTGGATTTCAGAGTTAAAATCACAATGAGGGGCTTCCCTGGTGGCGCAGTGGTTGAGAGTCCGCCTGCCGATGCAGGGGTGACGGGTTCATGCCCCGGTCCGGGAAGATCCCACATGCCGCGGAGCGGCTGGGCCCGTGAGCCATGGCCGCTGAGCCTGTGCGTCTGGAGCCTGTGCTCCGCAACGGGAGAGGCCACAACAGCGAGAGGCCTGCGTACCACAAAAAAAAAAAACATCACAATGAATACTTCATCAATCACAATGAATACTTTATCATCTCTCCCACTCCTCCCACTCCCATTTGCTTTTTACTGTTAGCGTTGACAATACATGTGCTCCTCAGAAACCCCTTAATTTCCCCAAAGTATTTGTAATTTTCTTGTCTTTTGGGTTTAATACTATGGACTCAGCCATTGCTATTTTATCTTAAGAAACTAATGAATTCCTAGGCATCAAGTATGTAGGAATAGATTCATACTGGGTGACTTTCTCTGCCAAATGGGTACCTCAGCATGAATTTACTAAGAGTGGTTATAGGGTCTAATATGCTGTTCTGATGTTTAATTTTATCCATAAAATTTATCAGTAAGGGTACCGATTAGGCTAGTGTGTCAAGGAGACCCAATGACTTTGATAAATATTTTCTCTCACTTAACAGTCTAGGGCTGATAGGCAGTCTTTTCCTCATGACTTCATGGGATGCAAGCTGGCAAAGTGACTCTGCCAGCCTTTAGGTGTGACTTCCGTGATTTCTCTGGTGGACTCCATGATAGCAGAGGAGTGTGCACCCAATGTATTAAGACCAAAGCTTGGAAGGTAATTCATTACTTCCATTCACATTCTGTTGGTGAGAACTTGGCTACTGACCCCACCTACTGGCAAGGGAAGCTGGGAAATGTAGTCTCAGTTGGGTAGCCGTGTACCAGCTAAAATTTGCTGAAGAGAGGAGAACAAGTTTTGAAGGTCTCCCACTTCATTTTATATCTAATGTTTTCTTTGTTTATAACATACAATTCAATGTCAATTCAAAGTGAAGCACTTTCCCCTAACTCTCCCCCCTTCCCACCTCTCAAAAAGAATAAAAATGAAAGAGATATGCTTGCCCATTTGTTAAAGTGGAAGATTAACTTGATACCTTAAATCTGCAAATTCAGCAGAAATTGATAGAATTGCTCTTTTCCCTACAGGAGTCTTTGATAATCTGTGTCTATTTATATATCTTAAAAGAATGTCTATCAGAAGGCCTGTTGGCCACTTGTGCAAGGATAATAAAAGGAAATTCACTGAGATCAATTCTGAGTGAGCATATCCAAGCCCTTTTAGGGGAGTGGTTGTTTCTAGTCCCAAATGTAAGACTGTTGTAGTTTGATGCCTTTGTTCAGTTGAATCCTAACTCTCCATTTTGGAGTACAGATTCATTAGACACTTTCCTGATTCCCATATAATTCTCCATACATAGAGAAAATGCACCCGTCATGCAATCTTTAGATATTTCTGATTTCTCTGAAAGTGATTTATCATGATTAAAAAAAATGTAGCTGGAAATCGTAGTGATATATTCCCTCCTTCTCTAGGAAATTAGTTTCTGATTATGATTTTGACTTCTATTTAAGCGGTTTAACTACAGGGATGGAATCTGCTGATTGTGCCAGCATGTATTCTTTCACCCATGTGACAAAATATTTTTTATTGTAAATTAGTAAATCATTTTAGTGACTACTTCAGTCTTAATTTCACTAACGGTGAGTCTGCTTCTAAGGGTTTGGTCACCTGGACACTGCCACGATAGCCAGATTTTTTAGCTGCCTTGCACTTGTTTGATGCTATAGTACTACCAGCTCCATATAGAGACAGGAAAAGAGGGACAGAGGGAGGGAAGGAATTATTCTGATCTCTGTTGAATCATTTCTTCATTATGAGTGCTGCAAATTTTAGCTAGAGGGCAGAGACTGCCTCTTTGTGCCTTTATTTAATAGTGTTTATCAAGCAAGAGTGGCTTTAAGAAATAACTGAAAAAATTGCCTAAATACTATCAAAATGAATATCAGCTTTGCCCAAACTAAAACTAGTTTCTGAATGGGTGAAACTAAATAACCCCATGTTATTTAGTCAGTGTGTACATTTTTCAGAAGACTCATAATGTTGGACTTACTGGAATGTAGTTCTGCATAAAATTCGTGTTCTACAGGAGACAACTTTGTGGTCAAGGTAGCTCATCCATTTATTAAATAAACATTGATTTAAGCCTTGCAATATGCTCATTAGTCTAATAATAATCCGTTTCTCTACTTTTAGGCAAGAGTACATAATTTTTTCTAGGCATATTTTATGCTTGGTCATCCTAAAGAGAAGAAATTCCTCAGCCTATCTTATAGCATTTCATAATATAGAATCATTTAAAAGTTTTTTCCTGATATTCCATATTTATGGTTATGTTCTACCATGTGGAAATGGAAACTCCCCCAATAACCAGCTTTTAAAAAAAATAAACCTTCTATACTTGGAAATGGTTTGAAGTTACTTCCCAGATTTAAAAACCTTGGCTATGGGACTTCCCTGGTGGCACAGTTGTTAAGAATCCCCCTACCAATGCAGGGCACATGGATTCGAGCCCTGGTCCAGGAAGATCCCACATGCCACGGAGCAACTAAACCTGTGCACCACAACTACTGAACCTGTGCTCTAGATCCCATGAGCCACAACTGCTGAAGCCTGTGTGCCTAGAGCCCATGGTCCACAACAAGAGAAGCCCCCGCAATTAGAAGCCTGTGCACGGCAACAAAGAGTAGCCCCTGCTCGCCACAGCTAGAGAAAGCCCGCGCACAGCAACGAAGACCCGATGTAGCCAAAAGTAAATAAATAAATAAATTTATTTAAAAAAAAATCTTGGCTAGATACTCTTATTTCTATCACATTCTTATATATATATATTTTTTTAAATTATTAGTGGCATTTAATTTATTTATTTTATTTTTGCTGTGTTGGGTCTTCGTTTCTGTGCGAGGGCTTTCTCCAGTTGTGGCAAGTGGGGGCCACTCTTCATCGCAGTGCACAGGCCTCTTACTATCGCGGCCTCTCTTGTTGCGAGCACGGGCTCCACATGCACAGGCTCAGTAGTTGTGGCTCTCGGGCCTAGTTGCTCCACGGCATGTGGGATCTTCCCAGACCAGGGCACAAACCCGTGTCCCCTGCATTAGCAGGCAGATGCTCAACCACTGCGCCACCAGGGAAGCCCCTTATATTTTTTATTTAACAAATCTATAAACTAATATTTAGTGATAGTGATTAGTAACTGGAGAAATCTAAGTTCACCTAAGTGATTAGTTGAGGAGAAAAGACATAAATATATCCTGTCATCTCCTAATAATTTGATGTCTCAAAGCAGCTTATTGACAAATGAGCTGTATAGTCAAAACTGTTAAAGAATTCCAGATAGGCAGCAGAACACAGTGGTTGGAACCACACAGACTTTGGAACCACACTGCCTGGATGTGAACTGTGGGCCTGCCGCTCACAAGCTATAAGTCTAGACAATTGCTTGGTTTTCCTGTGCCTCAGCCTCCCCATATGTTAAATACAGATAATAATGGCACTCATCTTATAGCATTATTATAAGATTTAAATTAAATTCATTGATATATAGTATAAAGTGTTTAGAACAGCACCTGATACATAGAAAACACGATGTGATAATAACAATAGTGGAAAACACTATAAACCAAAATGCTGTTGGAAGATTGTGTGGTGGAAGAAGCTAAGATTTGAAGCAGAGATGGAATTTGGAAAAGCTGACAGGAGTGGAGAGGCTTGTGCAGGCAAGGCAGGGAGGCTGTAAGCTGTGTAGAGGACACTGACCAGAATGGTTGTGAGTTCAGAGTTGTCTGAAACATGAGGATTTAAATGCTGGGCAGAAAGGCAGACTTAGGCCCAGCTCTCAGAGACTTTCAGTGTTATTGTCAGGAGTTTGGATTTAATCTTTATAGGTGGTAGGTTACAAGCATTATTTTAATTTTGATATGAGGTAGTTTGCTGGATTGGTGGAGACAGATGGTGAGAGTGGTGGCAGGTGACATTGTAGCCAGTGCACAGGCCCGAACTGGGATGGGTACAGTAAAAATGGCGAGAAAGAGATGTTTGCAAGAGGCATCGTGATAGAAAATTGAAAGGATTTGCCTGTCTTTCTTTTTTGAGAATTTTTCTCCTACCTAGTGTGTATTCTCCCTTTATTTGGTATCTTTAACTACAGAGGGAAAATCAGAATAGGAAGCAGTCTGTGGGTGAAGCATCAGATTTTTCAGGCGGCATGCTTAGATTGAAAGGCCTGACAGGAGAGAGGTCAAGGCTGGAATTAGAAATACAGCAGTCATCTCATTAGAGCTAATATTTTAGCAATGGGAAGAGTCAAGATCTTTGAGAGAGAGGGAATAGGGAGAGCAGGACTTACTCCTTGAGGAACATGTGGTTTAAGGGGAATTTGATGGAGCAGCCAAAGAATTGGGAGGAAACCAAGATGGTGTTAACAACTTATATTAAGGAAGAGAAGAGAATTTGCAAACTGACTGCATAGTCAGCAGTGTTAGGGGCTGCAGGACAAACAGAACGAGACCTAAAACAGTTACTGTATGTGGCAATAAGGCCACTAGTAATCTTGGTAAGTGAAGTTTCAGTAGGGTGTAAGAAAGCAGATTTTGGGACTTTTATTTGAGAAGCATGGATGTGAAAGGAAGAAGAAATATATGGTGGCTGTAATGGGGTACAAATGAAGATGTTCAGGCAGAGAGAGAAGCCAGTGGGGAGGGAGAGATTAAAGATCTGGGGGAAGGGGGTGGGATGAACTGGCAAGGAGCTAGAGCAGATGGGAAAGATCAGGTGGAGCCTGTGGCTTAGCTTCAGAAAGGAGGAGACCCACATTCTTGGGCCGTGGCATCTTGTGCCTGGGACAGTGCTGGACACCTAGCAGGTATTTGGAAATGTATATAAAGGTGTGACTGAAAGGAAGAAGGCAGGCTAGGTGTAAAAACAGAGAGGCGGTGAAAACTAGTGAGTTTATAATGCTTGATGAGTAAAATTCTGCCATAAAGTTAGGAAACAAGATCAGCAGACAAAGTGTTCATGAGGGTGGTAATGACAATGGTTACCATCTACCTATGTGTCAAACACCATTTTAAGTGTTTTACAAGTGTTATTTATTTCTCAAATAAACCTGTAAGGTAAGTACTAGTTCCCCATTTATTAGATGGAGAAATTAAGACAAGAAAGGTTAACTAATTTGCCCAAAAACATACATTTTGTAAGGGCATGTTGGGGATTTGGACCAACATAGTCTAACTTAATAGGTCATGATCTTAATTATTGGGCTTCTGCTTCCCAGCCCTTGGGGAATGAATGGAAGATTTCAAACATTCATGAGATTCAGAACATTTATGGTAGAAATGGTGCCTGGGAAACAAACCATAAGATATAGTTTTTAAAAACCTTTTTTAATAGCAGTGAATTTTTAAAAAATGACTTAACCTCTTTTTTGGTTGTTCTAAAAGTAATATATGCTTATTGAAGAAAACTTAGAAACTAAAGTATAAATTTGAAGATTAATAATCCTAAACCCAGAGATAACCAATGTTGACAATTTTGTATATTTTCATGTAACTTTTTTCTAAGATTACTTTTTCTTTTCACAAAATTATATCATAATGTTTGTGTGTGTGTATACACACATATGTATTAGTTATATATAATCTTGTGGGATTTTCATTTAAAACTTTATTGAGTATTATTTCATGTCATCAAATACACTATAACTTTCACCATTTCTCTTTTGTTGATGATCAAGTAATTTCTGCATGTTGTTCTTATAAGTAGTGCTATAGTGGCCATCTTTCTTTGTCTACAGTTCTTATCACCTTAGGCTAGTGTATTAGTCAGGACTCCATGGTTTGTAAGTGATAGTAAACCACTTTGAACTACCTTAGGTGAAAAAGTAATTTTTTGGCTTAGGTAACTACTGAAATGACAGGGATGAAGCTGGGCCTGGTAGTTGGAGCCAGGGACAACTCGGACACATCAAAAACCCCTCCACTCCTTGTTCCTGGTTCTTTCTGCATGTTTGTTTTCTGAAACAGTTTTCCTCCATACCCTGGGAAATATGACCACAAATATCTCCCGAGCTGTGGCTCACAGCACTGTCAGCAGAGTGGGACTTCAGCTTTCTCCCCAAAAAATTTATTTTGAAGTTTTCCAAGCAAAAGGCTTTCCTATACAAGCATGTTACTATATTTGCTTTATCACATATCTATTCATCTATCAATCCTGCTGTTCATCAATGCATCTTTTAGAAATCCATTTCAGAGTAAATGGCAGACATCAGTACTTCCCCCTAAATACTTCAGCATGCATGCATATCATCAACTTAGAGTTCACTATTTTTTAACATTTTTTCTTTTGATGTAAAATTTACATTCAAAGAAATACACAAATCTTAAGTTTACATTTGCTGATTTTTGATAAATCCATACACCTGGAACCCTCAACTGTTACCACTTTTTATGATCTTAAGATTTAAAGAAATCCCAGGAAATTGCTCTGACTAGCCCACTATGGGTCTGCCACCCTGACCTCACAAAGTGAGGGAAGCAACATTTTCCACATGTAAGAGGATGCTGGGCAGATAGAACTATAGATATATACAGGAGAGAGCTTCCTGGGAGTCGAATTACACTAATTGAATTTAGACAGCATGCCTTTTATGCTGTGCAAAAAGCGTGTATATTGGTTTTGTCTCCTTTAAAAAGCTGCCTCTAATGTCCCACAGTAATGATTTCTTTGCTCTGTGTACTTGTGCTTCATCATTTTTTTCTTTAATTGATGTATCACATGTTTTGTAGGTCTTTTAAAAACAGATTGTAAACTCTTGAAGGCAGAGACCACTTTTTTCAAGTCTAACCTTATTCCTTGTATAGTGGCATGTAATGGTAGATACTCAAATTCTCCAACCAGCCAGATCCTTTAGGCATCAGTTGAAGGTGCTTTTAGCTGCAAGTAATAGGAAACCTTGACTCAAAGAGGCTTAAATAATCAGGAAGTATACTTCCTTATGTAAAATTATAGAGGTTGGCCAGCTTCAGGGTTGGTTAATGTGTGGCCTAATGGCATTGTCAAGAACCTAGGATTTTTCTGTCTTTAGGCTGTGCCATCATTTCTGTGTCAGTTTTGTCCTTAGATTGTATCCTTTCACGATCATAGGATGGCTGTTATATGTCCAGGCAGTAAATCCAGATGCAGTAATATTGCTTCCCTTCTGTCCCTCAAAAGAGCTAAGAAACCTTTTCCAAAAGCCCTCGAGCAGACCTCCATATTTTATTGGCTAGAACTAATTGATATTAACAAACTCAAATCAGTCACTGGTGAAGAAAATGGAACCAAGGTGACTTCTGATCAAGATTTACCCATAGATAGGTCATCTCTCCCCTTTCCACATGGGAGTGGAGTGGACACTGATATAATCAGGACTGTTAGAAAGAAGGAAGAAAGGAAAGGAAAGAAGGTCCTTTAGACTGTTAGAAAGAAGGTTGATTGTGTAGGCAACAGGTAACACCCGTTACACAGCATTATTACTTAATGAAAATGCCTCATCTTGTCCTCCGAAGTTGGTGGTGGTTGGACACATGGAAAAAAATCTGTATTTGACTCTTGCTGCTGTCTGAATGCTCTCTCCATCGGTGACATTTAATGCTATATATTGGCCCTAGTCTTTTCGGTTTTAGGTGGTTAAAATTTTTTCCACTTCTTCCTGGGATTCATCAGTCTTTGACTCTTATCGTATTTTGAAAATGTGCATTTTAATTGTTTCATTAATTTCATCTGGAATTAATTCCTATAAGCCTAATATCTAAGCCTGGATTCTCTGACAAACAAAGCCTGAGACAAGGATTAAAGTTGATGCTTTCGTTGAAAGGTGTAAGTCAGATCTGTAAGGGTAAAGGCAAAAGGAAAAGCAAGGAATGGTGCAAAGAAATTGATTCGATATATTGTAGAGCTCTTGCTTCACAACAAGCTCTGAAGAGACATAGCAGATCTTTCAGCAGGTGTGTTCACTTGCCAACAGGATTTCTTTGAAAGGGTTGCAGTGAGGAATTACACTTGAGTAGTCCTTGGAAAAAAGAAGGAAAAGGGAGGATTTATCTGCTTGGTTTCCTCCTGTCTCCTGTTCCTGGTTGATGGAGGCTTATCCCATGGGGAGCTAACTCCTCTGTACTCCCTAGCATCATCCAGACCCTCTGTAGCTACTCGGGATGCTAGATCCATGCCTTGCAGTGTAATATTTCATATAAGCCCAGACTGACTTGGACGAGGCACCAACTGAGAGAGAAAGACACAGACACACATGGAAGTGGTTGCAGTTATCTGAAAAAGTGTATAGGTTAGTGTCCAATTACACCTAAGAAGGTTGAAGTTGAACTTTTCTGCCATAGCGTTACTTTGGTATTTAGTAACTTGGAAACATTAGTTTCAGAAAGTAAGCCAGAGATTGCTTTGGCTATTCAAGGCTATAAAGCTTAAGGTAATCACCTTATGAGATGTTTTACTTTTCTCTGGTCTGGGAATCTCTTATAGGAAGTGTTGACAGTGTTCCAGAGCCCACAAATCGTATTGGTTGTTGTGGATCTAGGTCAGCATTGACTTCTTCATAGTCATCTCGTAATATGACATGGCTGAGTGAAGTGGCTCTGGGCACCCTTGGATTGTCCAGTCTTTCCAAGTTTATCCAGAGGGAGAGGACATGGGGATATATGTATACATATAGCTGATTCATTTTGTTGTACAGCAGAAACTAACACAACACTGTAAAGCAATTATACTCCAATAAAGACATTAAGAAAAAAGATTGATGGATTCTTTGGAACTCTAGACACTTGGAAATCCTCTGAGTATTGGCTTTGAATTCTAAAAGATTTTTACCAGGCCAGCTTCTTTTCAGAGAGAGCCATTTCGCTTTTTGTTCAGAGTACAGAAAGAGAATCCTGTTGAATTGGTGGCAGAAGAGGCACAATCTGATGGAATGAAGGAAGGAGTATCCTTTCTGGGTTGGTTTGGTCTTTGCACTCCTCATATGTTTCTTGTTTTCTTGGGTTAAGATCTCTTTGTTTTTTTCCATTAGTGTACTTTACTTAGATCACTATGATTGCTTTACAGGTATTATAGAGTAATGGTAGCTGTTTTGGTATGGGAGATGACAGGATGAGCTTGTCAGAGATGAATGTCAATTGGATGCATCTAATAAGCCCGAGGAGACTTCCCGCTTCTGTGTCGTCATAGAACTGAGGCAAGCATTTGGCCATTCCCGGCATGTCACTAGATGAGCACTCTTGATCCGTTCTGAATTGCCTACAGTGGGTGGCACTGGCTTGAAACTGTGGCACTGTGTGGCCCTTTGAGCTGCATTGAAAGCATGAGGATGTTTTGCCAGTCTTTGGTTTGTGCTACCCAGATTTTTGAAAGTGTTCTGAAAGGATCTGTGTTCTTTCATCAGACTTTGGTGTCTTGACTTAACCTAGGGGCATAAAGTCACATTAGATCTATTGGTGTTAAAACACAGAGCTCTACATATATCTAGTTAGTTGACCCTCTTCTTCCTGTTTTTAAAAATTAATGAAAGGAAGGGGTGCTATTTGCCTTAAGATAGCCTAAAAATAAAAGCTCCTTCCCCCAACTGTCTTCTAGTCCGATGAAGATGATTGCCTTTCTCTTTCATTCACCTTGGATACTTCTTACTTGCCATGAGTTGTGGGGCTACTTGTAAGGCTGATTTAAGGTGGGATATTTTCTCCTTTTTGAGGCTCTGCTTATGAGCTAGAATCATAAAAATTCAAGGATTGTGCCAAATGTTCTTTTGTTGATGACTGTGATTTAGTCTGTTATGTAACTGTAATGTATAATTTACACATCCTGAAGATCATCAGTCTCTGTACAGAGTGACTATATTTAACCCTCACTTCTTTGGAAAAAGAGAACATTACCAATTATCTTTGAAACTATATTTGTGAGACAATGCACATTGATCCACACTCTGTCTCCATTTTTAATTTTTGGTGTGTTAAGTAGTACTTTATGATTTATTCTGTGCTTTTCATGTATAAAGGCTCAGAGGAGAAAGAGAGAGCTTAGTGCTAGTGACTGTATCTTGAGGCTTCCATGGCTTATATTATCTAAACCAAGAACAACAGACAATAATATCCCAGTCATCTCTATTAATATGCAGGTCCAGAAAGAGCAAAAGGGTAAATGTCTTTCCACTCTTATCTTTCAGTTGTGGAAGGGGAGTAGAAAGAGAGGGTATTGAAATACTTAATGGTAAACAGTTAGTAGTAAGAAAAGAACACTTCCTTTTTCTATCAATGTACTGTGATGCTACCAGTGCCTGTGTCATTTGAAGAGCTTTTGAGAAAGAAAATGGTTAATGTTGGTTTTCTTTTATCTTAAACTTTGTAAGTTAAGTCCAGTTTTAAGCTCAAATTCCATAACAGGTAAATAAATTCGTTTATTTACCACCCAACATTTTGCCTCATTGCCCTGCCACAGGCTCTGCTTATACGAAGTTGTCGATGTGAGAGGAAGCGTTGACTGTGTTCACGTAGGACTGTATTCCCTTAAGAAAGAAAGCCTTGAATGAGAAAATGATGTTCTCATTAAATCAGCTCTTTAAGAGTAGGTGGGAGGAATTGCTATCGATCTAATGGATTTAGTAGTTCATATACAAAGTCTGTGGAATAGAAGTAATATTCTGCAGCTGAGCAACTGTAGATGATGAATCCATCTTCAGACAGAATTCTGGAAGCATCTGTAAAACTGGAAAATTACATTTTCTTTCCCCTTTTCAGGCACAACTGGACTAAGTGTACTTCCTAAATACTTTAGAATCAAGTTATATCCACATAAGTAGGTCTACAAAATATCATATGAAAAATTGAAATAAAATCATAAAATGTAGATGTTAGGTTCTTGTTGGCTACGTTTACTCTGGTGCCAGTTTGTTTGGAAGGGCTGCAGTGTTGAAGATAACCAGAGGTCACCTGTAGAAATTCTTTCTTGGGTGGTTCTCTAATAACTAGTGGTGGTCTATTTTAGTTCATTTGGATGAACTAGTCCTTTTAAGGGGGGTGATAAAGTCAGACATTTAAGCTTCTCTTCAAGCTCTCCCTTTGACCCTTTTCTTTTATTCTACTCACTGAAAGCACATCATCAAGCCTTCCTTCTTTGTCAGGAAAGGCCAGTCATTCCCTTTCCCCTTCCCACCCTAACCTTTAATGAGTAGTTGGTTCTGTGAAGATATGGGGGCTCCCAGGACATGTGAGAATTTTGATAGATATGAGTGACATTGTATGGATGGAAATGAGGTGGACCTTGTTCATGTTTCATTCTCATATAAACTACATATTCCATTTATGCTTTACATCTACAAGATACTCCATTTAGGTAGCACATACTGTTTGAAGGTTCTCAAGGGAACAAAAAGTAAAATAATAACAATAATATTTACAACTCTGTTTATTAGCACTGAAAAAAGTGCCAAAGGAATTGGGATTTTTGGTAACTACAACTAAAAGAAGAGACTCATATTAAGAATAACAGCAGTACCATGTGTCTCCATAGCACAATCGACATTTACAAAGCACTCTTCATCTGAATTTAATATGGCCTAATGTGATAGCAGGGGGGTGGATTCCCATGGTTTCTTTAGCTTTAAGATCTCGGGATCTAAATCTTCACACCAGCAATTTTTTTTTTTTTTTTTGTGGTACGTCGGCCTCTCACTGTTGTGGCCTCTCCTGTTGCGGAGCACAGGCTCCGGACGCGCAGGCTCAGTGGCCATGGCTTACGGGTCCAGCCGCTCCGTGGCATGTGGGATCCTCCCAGACCAGGGCACGAACCTGTGTCCCCTGCATTGGCAGGCGGACTCTCAACCATTGCGCCACCAGGGAAGCCCTCACACCAGCAATTTTAATTGACATTGTTGCTATACTGTATTATCAGACAGCTTGAATAGTCAGATAGTCTGCTATTAGTGGAGCTGTTCTTCATGTTTAATCTTTTCTCAGGCCTGCTTCTTTCGTCACTGTCACTTCTCAGTTTGAAGACTGGAGCATATGTAGCCATCTTTATTTACTTTTGTTCAGTGCTAGCATTTGCCTTCTACTAAATGAGGTTGTCCTTTATGAGACAGCTGGTAATTTATCTCTACAGTCAAGGCTCATATACTGCATTTCAGAACCTGGGATATGTTAGTAAGGCTTAAAAAGTTTAAAACATCATCTGAATTAACACTGCACTGGTGATGGTGTGCTACAGACAACACCCCTCCAACCCCACAAAAACAAGCCAATACCTGAATGTCTAGTTGACGGCATTGGTACTTCCCATCTCTCCTGATAGCTTTACAATCAACAATAGACTGTGAGAATGGCTATAAATAGATATATATATGTGTGTGTGTATGTCTTCATATTAATCTCTTTCTCCAAAGCAGAATCATTCCTTAGGGTAGTTTTTATGAGCAGTACTCCTAATTTGATTTTATATCAGTCCAAGAAGCACTTTTTCTCTTCCATTTACATCAGGGTTGTTGAAAACATCATTGAACTTTTAAACCAAAATGGGAGCACTTCTTAAAACATGCTTTTATTAAATCAACCTGATAAGAAAAACTCTGTAAGCCAGCAAATTCCAAGGTTCCCAGGGCTCTAATGGGGTCCATAGTTAGACATTAGATTAAGGGTGGGGCACTATGAATTCCTCAGAATTTATACTTGGAGTGTATGGTCCAACCCAGTCAAGAACCACTGCACTGGGACTTCCTGGTGATGCAGTGGTTAAGAATCCACTTGCCAATGCAGGGGGCACAGGTTCAAGCCCTGCTCTGGGAAGATCGCATATGCTGCAGAGCGACTAACTACTGAGCCTGCACGCTCACTAACTACTGAGCCACGCGCCACAACTACTGAGCCTGCACTCTAGAGCCCGCGCTCCGCAGCAAGAGAAGCCACTGCAATGAGAAGCCCGCATACCGCAACCAAGAGTAGCCCCCGCTCACCGCAACTAGAGAAAGCCCACATGGCAGCAACAGAGACCCAGTGCAGCCAAAAATAAAATAAGTAAAGAACCACTGCACTTATTAATGTAGCTTTTTGACTGGATCCTTGTTATATTTTTGTTAATTTGGGGGCTTTTAGACTATACACACTTTAAAATCTTATTATCTTTACATTACATGTATGATAATGTTAAACTTCAGCATTATTCTATCAGTATAGTAGTTAATTAAACATTTATATAAAGAATAGTTTAAAATGGTATGGGTTCATTTTAAAAATCTGCCCCTTCAGAATTAAAAATTCAGTTCTTAAAGGTGATGAAGATATTTCCTGAGATTTATTAAACTACTGATGATTGCCTCTAAAAGGATTATGTTTGTTTTGTTTTGTTTTGTGAAAGGGTCAGGCAAAATAGCTTAGCTCCCAACAACACCTCTATTCTGATACATAATCTGGCAAAGATTTTGCAGAGCATATTATGTAAAGTTGTTAAAGAAGAATTCACTTCAGTCCAGTAAGCAGCTCCCACTTTCTGCTTTGTTCTGGAGAGACAATGGTGAAGGAACCTGCATCCTTATTCTTAAACAGCTCACAGTGCACTGGAAGAGTGAAATTTACGTGGTTCATCTCATTTGATGGCATCTGAGAGTCACCATGTGGTGTTTGATGTACATACGTTCCATAGGCACTCCACAATTAAAAGGGTGATGTGAACCTTATCATCCCTTTCCTTCTGTAAAACATAGTGGTAGTTTTTCATTGCCCTGTGGATCAAGCGCAGAATCCCTACTCTGAGCTTTGAAAAGGACCTCAGACCATTTCCTTTACCTTTCCTCTTAGATTTTTGGGAATAACATGTATGGACTGCAAGAAGAGAAAGCATGGAAAATTGGTAGTTTATTGTGGTCAGAGCATAGAAGAGGAGGCAAGGAGTATCCAGAAATGAGACTGGAGAGGCAAGCAGGGTCCAGATCATTCAGGGCTTTGTCAGCCAGGTTAAGAAATTTGCATTCTATTCTGAAGACAGTTGGAGCCATTGATGGGTTTTATGTAGCGGAGTCATATAAGATTTACTATGTTTTCATACGATCACTCCTGCTGCTCTATGGAGAACGCTTTGAGGGAGATAAGAATAGAATTTAAAGACTTTTACAGAAGTCTAGGCAAGAAATGCCATGGCTTGAATCAAGGTAGTGGCAGTGGAGATTCAGAGAAGTGGGCAATTTAAGGAAATATTCAGTTGTTAGAATATACTGACCTTGGTTAAAAGTAGATGTGTTGGGGGAGTAGGGAGAGACATCAGTGTGTCACAGACTAGGTTCTTGGCTTGGGGTCACGGGTACCATTCACTAAATGGGAATACAGGAGAAGGGGCAGATGGGGCAGGGAAAGGTGATGAGTTTATTTTTAAATATATTGAGTTTGAGGTGCCAGTTGGCCACCCAAGTAGATATATCACCTGGCCATTTAGGCATAAATGGTCTGAAGCATGGGAGTAGGATCTGGGCTAAAGATAAAGATTTGGGAGACATTTGCATTTATATAGAGTAACTGAAACCATATGAGTGCATGAAATGATTCAGTATGTGTAGAGAGGGGCGAATGTCTGGGTTAGAACATTTTAGGAAACATTTTAGGAAAGGAGGAGCCTTAGAAGGATATTGAAAAGGAGTGGTAAAGGTAGAAGGAACATCAGGAGGGTGAGTTGTCATGTAAGGCAAGAGAACTTTTTAAGAAGGAGGGAGTGATCAACAGGGTTAAATGTCATAAAGAGGCCAGTAAGAAATTTTCATTTGCTTTAACAACAAGAATGTTCTGTCAGAAGGAAGAGCAGTTTCATGGCATGGAGAGGAGTGGGTTGAAGGGTGTGAGGTAAAATAATCATGAATAATATCAAGTCATGTTGAACACCTTAAACTAATACAGTGTTGTATGTCAATTATATCTCAATAAAACCGAAAAAAATAATTGTGAGTTGACACTTGTTTCAAGAAGTTTGAGACAACAGAGACAGGACGGATGGGTAGTAACCTGAGGCAGAGGGGTTGAAGGAGAATTGTTGAGCCAGGAGAAATTTAATTATTCTGTTGGTTCCCTCCTAGAGTGATCATTCATTAAAGGCCCTTTGTGAGCCGAACTCTGTGCTCTATGCTGAGAATAGATCTTAATTCTAGCGGAATAGCTACTTAATAATTGAATAACAAATAAAAATAATGAGAAGCACTACAAAGGAAATAAGCAGAATGCTGCGGTGAGAATGATAGTGAGACCTACTTAAGGTAGTGTGGTCAGGAAAGGCCTCTTTGAGGAGGTGTGGTTTTAAACTGAGATCTGCGGGGTTTGAGACAAGATGGTGGAATAGAAGGACTTGAGCTGACCTCCTCTCACGAAAATACCAAAATCACAACTAACTGCTGAACAACTACTGACAAAAAATAAATTGAGATCTGAAGAATGAGAAGGAGACAGGGAGTAAAGAACCTAGGAAAGAGTATTTCATTCTGAGAGAGCATTAAGTGCATAGGTCCTGGGATGGAAGCAGCTTGGTGTATTCCAGAAACCAGCAGGAACAGCAGGTTTTTATGGCCACAGTGAGGTGAGCTGGGGAGAGTAGCGCGAGTTGGGTCACGTATGCATGGTGTTAGTTTGTGTTTTATTCAAGAACTGTGGGAAGCCATTAAAAGGTTTTAAGCAGAATGACACAATCTGATTTAAGTTCTAAAAAAGTCACAATGGCTGTTTTGTGGATAATGGGTTACTAATGGAGGTAGGACAAGGACAGAGGAAGGGAATAAGTCAGTGGCTACTTGGATTAGGATGGAGGTAGAGGGAAGAGGATGGCTAGTGAAATATACTGTGAGGGTAGAATCAATATGATTTGGCTGATGAGTGCCGAAAAGGCCAAGGGACACGGAGGAGGGAACACTTCAGTGTCTGGTTAGTGTCTGCATAACTGGTAACACCATTTACTGAGCGGGGAAGAACTCAGGGGGCCCCAGATTTTCGGTGCGGGTTGGGGCTGGGAAGACATGCAGAATCAAAAGCCCCCATTTTATACATGCTAAAATTCGTTTGCATAAGAGAGATATTTTAACTCAGCAATTGAATTGTAGATATGTGGAGGTTAGAGGACAGGTTTGGTCTGTAGATAGATATTTAAAATTAGTTGGTGTATAGATGTGTTTCCAGCCATGAGAATGGACAAAATCACCTGAGAAGAGGATGTAGAGTGAAGCTCTGAGCAATGCCAGTATTTAGAAGTCAGAAAGAGGAGACAGAGCTTGCAAAGAAAATTGAGAAGGCGGCTAATGAAGTAGGAACTCAGGAGAAGGTGGTATCATGGAAGCTGGGAAGGGTGTTTCAAGGAATGAAGGGAGGAAGCAGCTCTGTTGAATGGTTCTAATAGGACCAGAAAAGTGGCTATGGATTTGGCATCACCTAGATTAATGGTTATCCTTGCAAAATCGTGTTCAGTGTTATGGTGGGGTCAGAAGATTAGTGAAAGCAAGTGGGGAAGTAGAGCTATACGAATTGTACTAAATCTTTTAGAATTGATCTAATTCATTCTTTTAAGGGCTGTGTGATGGTCCGTGGTATGGTTCTATCATAATTTATTCAGCCTATCACTATTGATGAGCATTTGCTTTGTTTTCATTTTTGCCTTTGAAAATAAGGCTATAATGAACACTCTGCACTCCCCCATCCCTGCACCCCGTGAGTGTGTGTGTGTGTGTGTGTGTGTGTATGTATCCATACTTAAACATTGGTATGTTTGTATAGGAGAGATTCTAGGAATGGGTGAAATGGATTGAAGAACATAGGTATTTTATGTAATTTTAGCTGGTATTGCTAATTACTTTCTCAAAACTGTAAAAATTCACGTTTTCACCTGCAATTTTTGAGAGATTGATGATGCAGGGAAAAGGGGGTCTAACCGAAGATGCAAAGTCCTTGAATAGGTAAGAGGAGATGGGGGCTAAAGTACACATGAAAGGGCTGGGCTTTGATAAGTAAAGGAATACTTTCTCCATTGTAATGGGGAGGAAGGAGAAGATTATTTAGTTGCCCATAATTTTGTAGTTTTGGTGGTAATAACATGAGGACATTCTATAGTCTCAGTGAAATAAGATATGAAATCATCAGTTGAAAGGAGGAACTTGGAAAACTCAAATTATGAAGTCAATCCTAGAAAGTCAAAAAGGATGTACAGTAGGATTGCTGGGCCATGTTGAATTTAAAATGTAGTCAGATTGTATGGTTTTCTGTTTTCTGTAGCTGTATACTGTTACTTGGGTTTGTACTTAGATAAAGTGTATACCTGGGGTCACTAGGGCTGGGGTTTGCTAAGCAAGTATGATGGAGAGAGAGAGGGGACAGGGGAAGTAAAAGTACTCTGCAAGGAATGATTATACATAGACTGAAAAAGTAAGTTGAACAAAGAGGGACAGAAAGGGGTTGTGAGATTGTGATTGAGAATCAGTAGATTAGAAGGCTCAATGAGGAGGAAGAATTTTTAGCAGTGGAGATACTAAAACTAATGAATGGCAAGGATGGGGAGGGGTGTTGTAATGTGGGATGTGTGAATTTAGAATTTTGGCATGGGTAATGGTTTCTGTTGACCAGCTCAAGGAGTTGCCCATGGATTTGGGTCACTGAGATATAGTGGAAGAAGGGTCCCTGAAAGAGGTTATCAAGGACCTGGGAGGCCAAGATATTGTTTGCATAGTGTATGTTCTTGTTGACATATGATGACAGGAGTGGGAGTGGAAGGGAAGCGAGCCAGGAGTACAGGTTTTCAGTTGGGTGGAATAAGGGTGAAGATGGTAAATAACAGTGCCAATGGGGGGCGGGGCTTGAGCTTTGCTCGAGCATGGAGATTTGGAGACATGCGCAGAGTAGGAAGAGGCCTGTTGGGAGTATAGTGGAGAACAGGCATAGCTGCCTCCCCTACCTCCTGGCCCTGGGACTTATGGGGCATTGAGAGAAAAATAATTACTTCTTGAGAGGGCTGCTGGGGGAGCATGTTTATATGCTGGTGATAAGGGAGTGAGGGAGAGGTTGGGAAGGGAAAGGTTGGCTAGCAGAGCTTCCTGACCAGGGAGAATAGATTGGCTGTAGGGCCTTAGTGGAGAGATTAGCCTTGGCCTCCTCATAAAGGGAAGGAGGATGGGCAGCAGGCCCAGCCATGGGTTGGGTGGCCAGAGGCTGGTGCATCTCTCTCTTCTCTGCAGAAGGCGGCAAGAACAGCTGCTGAGGAGATGGGAGAGGAATGGAGGAGGTTTGAGATAGCAGCTGTGGAGAGTGGAGGTGACACATAGAAGGATCATCAAAAGATGTTGAGGACTCAACTGAGACAGGAGATTATGAGTTAGGCATAAACTTCTCCCTTCCCGCCCCTCCCGTTACATATGTAGTATCTATTTTCCTCATTTCCCACCAGACTGAATTAATTACTTTTTCACCTATATTTCCATAGTATTAAAACACCTACTTTTATATCTCTTATCACATTGTGTTACAATGATTTACCTGGTTTCCCTTTTAGAGTGTGAGTTCCTAGACTATGTCCTAGGTTATGTCTCATTTATCTCCTCTTCATGATCACCTGGAATAATTACTGGAACATAACAGGGGCTCAATTAATGTTCATTGAATTGAATCAAATTATACAAGTATGGTTATTTTATTTTCTAAAAGTTCTATTTCTTCATTAATATGACACCATATTTTCTAAACATCTTGCTGGTTTCTGTGGGCACAGTATGCTCATTAAGGGTAAGCCATCCTGTTTCCATCTCATGCAAGAGCAAGACTTGTGCAGAAGATTAAAATATCCCACTCGTCTCTACAGGTTTGGCATGAATTTATTTGCCTTTGGAATTTCTGTCAGCAGAATCTTTGTTTGCCTTGTTATTGACCTTACCATTTGGCCATAAGGGCATTCTTTGAGAAGACAGTGAATGGCCATATTCTTCGGAGTGAATGGTACCATGCTAACATTCTTTCCCTTCAGAGTGAATGGTACTGTGTTACGTTATTTGAAAACTGTGGCTTGACGTGGAGGAGAGAGCTTTTCTTGTAAAAAGAACCCCAATAAGCAAAATTAAAATGTCACCTTGCTTTCAAATTTTTTGAAATGTTGTACTGACATGAAGACCATACAACCATGGAAAGATATTAATTTGCCCATTAACGTGCTCATATTGTTTTGTGGGTGGGAAAACGAAGGTACATGAAGTATTATTCATATTCCATGTCAGCAGCCACAACTTTGGAAGGAGGCTTCCTTAGTTTCCCTCTAAAATAGAATTATAGAATCTCATGTTAGGAGGTACCACAGAGAGCCAGCTGGTCCCACCACCCAATACATTTGAATCCTCTCTTCAACATCCTCAACAGGTAGGTGTCAAGCATCTGCTTGTATACCTCTAGGGATCAGCAGTTTTCCTGAAAACAGAAGCCAGGTTCTGCATTGACACCACAACGTTGCTATCTCTATAACAATAGTTCTCAAACTTTTGTTTCCAAGAGCCCTTTATACTTTTAAAAACTATTAAGGACCTCAAAGAGCTTTTGCTTATGCAGAGCATACCTATCAATGATTATTTATTTATTTAAAAATTTAATAACAAACCCACTACATCTCAATGTAAATAATATTTATTAATGAAAAATAACTATATTTTCCAAAACAAAATAAATTTAGTGAGAAAAGAGGCCTTGCAAATCTCCTTAATAGCTGATACAATAAATAGAAGACAGTTGGGATTCTCATATCTATTTTCTCATTCAATCTGTTGTAATATCACAGGTCATGTAGTACACACATGGCAGGCAAATAACTTCTTAGAATTAACAAACTTTGACCTCACGGACCTCCTGAAAGGGTCTCAGGGGCCCCTAGGAGTCCCCAGACCATACTTTGAGAACTGCTGCTGTCTTGTACACCAAGAGATGGGATGAATCGATGAAGTAAACTGTTAGAGACTGGAATGAAAAAATATATATATATATATGCAAGAGGGGCTAAGAAAAACGTCAACAAATATTGAGTACCTACCATGTGCCTGAATGTAAAACACTGAAAATTCTAACACTTAGATCAATTGTTCCTTGTATTTTTCAAGATGAAGATGCTCTTTGACTTCAAAAAATATTTCTGGATTGTAAATTAGCTATTGTACTTAAAGAAGCCATTCATTGAGAAAATGACAAAAAGCCGCTGCGAATTTACTTACGGTTTTTAAGAAATTTCTGTTTTCATCATCACACCAGTGTCTGTGGACATTAGAAAACAAATACTGTGTCTGTGTCTTTATATAGTTGATCCACAGGTCCATGGGGATTTGCAGAACCCTTGCAGGTAACTCTGTGCCTGGCCTATGGAGCTGCCCCCCACCACATATGATCCATGGGCTGGGAACCATGGTTCTGTGTGTGATATTCTTCCCCCTCAGAAGTCATTCATCAGTTCTTGTCACCAGTCTTAAAGGTGTTGCATGATGGTTGTTTTGAAACCATTAAGACTTTTGGTGCCTTCAATTAAGATGGCTGGGTGTCATAAAAAAAAAAAAAAAAAA